>NW_026732078.1:0-107288 GCF_028476545.2 Physella acuta | reverse complement strand
AGGGGTTTCGACGGAGGTCAAGACACCCCTCTGACTCATGACTTGCGATCTGATTTTGTCAGTGCGGACGATAGAACTAGCGGCCGATGACAGTTCAAAGACGACAGCGCGACATAGTAATACAGTGCGCCATACTGAGATACCACGTAATGGTATCGTGATCTGATTGCGATGTTTTTTTTTTCCACAATATTCATGTATTGTTTTACTTGTGCCGTATAAAAGTAATGGGGGTCCCACCCCCTCTCCACGCCTGACCCCAGCCGGATGCCTCAATCTAGGTAGATCGCCACGAACTCGGGGTCAATGTAGGAACACTTCCGCTTTGACCGTTGACCTTTAGCACGCAGGCCCTACACCCCAGCGATGACGTGTTAACATCACCTTCCTCCCCCCCCCCCCCTTAATTTACGAATTTAGCCTTTCTGCGTACATATGTCTTTCCGGTCTCCAAATCTAACCAGAGTGTTTCTTCCAGGAATCTTTCGGGGGGGAGGGGAAGAAATTCTATATAATTTATATGAGAAAATATATACTTTTAGCAGTGGGTCCGCCCCCCGCCCCCCCCCCCCCCCGAAGAAGGTCTACGCCCCCCCCCCCCAAATTTCAAGTGCCCCCCCCCCCCCCCTGGAGAGAAAAATGTCTGGAAGAAACACTGAATCTAACCTAAAGGCCCCCCCCCCCCCCCCCCCCGTTTTAAAAATGTTTGTAAGAAACCCTGCCCCACAGGACAGTGCACATGGTATTGAGTGAGCTTTTAAACCCAAAGATATCGAGTAAACCTTCTCTTGTTATCAGCCCATTGCCCTGCAGAGAGGACAGGACGTGCGCCACAAAATGAAAACTTTGCCACCGGTCCAGCCCCTGACCTTTAACCTGCGGATCGGAAATCTACTTTCTCTGTGTCGCAGGGGAGAGAACTGTCGTCCACGCATCGATTTCTCTAGCGGTAGGGCCTGGGCAGGCAAGATGACATTTTATCAGCCTCAGACGGGCAGGCAGGATGACATTTTATTAGACAGGCAGGCAGGATGACATTTTATTAGACAGGCAGGCAGGATGACATTTTATCAGCCTGAGACGGGCAGGCAAGATGACATTTTATCAGCTTCAGACGGGCAGGCAAGATGACATTTTATCAGCTTCAGACGGGCAGCAAGATGACATTTTATCAGCTTCAGACGGGCAGGCAAGATGACATTTTATCAGCTTCAGACGGGCAGGCAAGATGACATTTTATCAGCTTCAGACGGGCAGGCAAGATGACATTTTATCAGCCTGAGACGGCAGGCAAGATGACATTTTATCAGCTTCAGACGGGCAGGCAAGATGACATTTTATCAGCTTCAGACGGGCAGGCAAGATGACATTTTATCAGCCTGAGACGGGCAGGCAAGATGACATTTTATCAGCCTGAGACGGCCAGGCAAGATGACATTTTATCAGCTTCACACGGGCAGGGAAGATGACATTTTATCAGCTTCAGACGGGCAGGCAAGATGACATTTTATCAGCTTCAGACGGGCAGGCAAGATGACATTTTATCAGCTTCAGACGGGCAGGCAAGATGACATTTTATCAGCTTCAGACGAGCAGGCAAGATGACATTTTATCAGACAGGCAGGCAGGATGACATTTTATCAGACGGGCAGGCAGGATGACATTTTATCAGCTTCAGACGGGCAGGCAGGATGACATTTTATCAGCTTCAGACGGGCAGGCAGGATGACATTTTATCAGCTTCAGACGGGCAGGCAGGATGACATTTTATCAGACGGGCAGTTAGGATGACAATTTTATCTGACGGGCAGTTATGATGACATTTTATCAGCATCAGACGGGCAGGATGTCATTTTATGAGCCAGTGTGGGGTTCTAGGATAATATTTTATCACCTTGAGTATGGTGTTAGGATAACATTTTTTCATCCTATGTCAGATATCTTAACTAAATCAACCTCAGATAAGCATGATAAGCCTATTGTATCAACCGCAGACAAACGCTGATATAGAGGATGACATTTTTATCAGCGACACATCCCGGCATGAGGACAGGGTGTGCTCTATCCAACCCCGGCCACCGGTCCCTGACCTTTGACCCGCTGATCGAAAATCTACTTTCTCTCTGTGTCGCAGGGGAGAGAACTGTCGTCCACGCATCGATTTCTCTAGCGCTAGGCTGGGCAGTTAGGATGACATTTTATCAGCCACATGGCTAGGCAGGATGACATTTTATCTGCCTGACATTCCCCTCAACATTCAGACAGCTGTTCAGTTGACATTTGTATTGTCCTTATATACGTGCTTGACATTTAGAACCTCAAATGTCCATAGCTGTATAATGTTACACGGCTCTGTAGAACTAGATGACTGTAAAATGTGTACACGATTGTTACATGATTGTATAATAATGTGTACTTAACTTTATAATGTGTTCATGTCTGTGTAATATGTACACGACTGTGTACACGATTGTATGTGTAAATAACTGTATAGTGTGTACATAATTGTATGTGTGCTAAACCCAATGAGTACACAACTGTGTAATGTGTACACGATTATGTTAATGACTGTATAATGTATTTAGGAATGCATAATTATCATGCACTTATCTTTATAATATGTACATAGCTGTGTAATATGTACACACGTGATTGTATAATGCGTATAGGACTGCATAACATGTAATAAACTTTATGATATGTAGGCTACATAGCTGTGTAATGTGTACGCGACTGTGTACATGATTGTATAATATTATGTACTAAACTCTGTAATGTGTACATATCTGTGTACAAGATTGTATGATGTGTGTTATGTGTGTAGTCAGGGAGGTAAGATGGCAGCTGTGTATTAGACACTTACTTAGGTAATTAGCCGATAGCCGGCTAATTGAACGCGCGTGAGATGGGGGGGGGGGGGGGGTGGAGGAAAGGTTGCACACCCAAATGAGAAGAATCACTCAATATGTAGCGGCGCATGTAGGTCAAATGCTAATGTAGGTCAGACGCTTTCGGGATGTGTATATGCAGACAAAAGTAGGTAACGTTTTTATGTAGGTCAAATACACGTGTGGTGTGCAGACGCAGGTAGGTCAAAAGCTGACATGGGACGTGTGTTTATGTAGGTCAAAAGCCTATGGGATCTGTGTGGTCAATAATAGTCAAATGGTTATGTTATGGTCACATATATGTGGACCAGTTGTGTTGGACCGCACACATTTCCAACACCCCTAGTATCGTATTCGTTCTTCTATTTAGACATTGTAGATAATCATTTAGCCAACACTTTAGTACTCGTATCGTATACAAGTTTTGCTAGTCAGACATTGAAGATAGTCATATAGCCAATCCCTTAGTATCGTAGTCGTTCTTCTACTCAAACACTGAATATAGTTACTAAGCCAACCCCTTAATATCGTATTCGTACTTCTATTCATACTTTGAAGATAATCACTCAGTTTCTCCCCCTCTCCCCCCCCCCCCCATTCTGCTAGTCACGCCATCATCTAGAACAACCACTAGTATCTGAGCCTTATCTGTATTATCTTCACAACATACTATATTATCTTATCAGTCATAGTTATAGATGACTGGATTAATAACCGACTCATATGATATGTCATCTAGTTGACTGTTGCTATTGGTTACCTGTATGACGGACTGCAACCAGTTGACTGAGTGTTGGTGGTTAACAAAACCCGTTCGGCTCTTGTGGGTTATCGGGAGACAACCGGTTCATAAACATCCGGCTATCGTGGGATAGCCGGTCTGGGAAATGAGAAGTTGGCCACTTTTCGGATCGACCACGTGACTTTAATTCGGTCAGTCTAGAGATCACGTGTTACATGGGCACGTGACCAGTTATCTACATGACTCATCGACCCATTGTCACATGCCGTAGCCTTATTGAGAAACTGTGATTTCACTCGGTAGCCTTAGTGAGAAACTGTGATTTCATCTGATAGCCTTAAACTGTGATTTCACAAGGTAGCCTTACTGAAAAACTGTGATTTCATCATGTAGCATAACTGAGAAACTGTAATTTCATAAAGAAGCATAACTGAGGTAGCCTTAAACTGTGATTTCACAAGGTAGCCTTACTGAGAAACTGTGATTTTACAAAGTAGCATAACTAAGAAACTGTGATTTCATAAGGTAGCCTTACTAAGAAACTGTGATTTCATAAGGTAGCCTTACTGAGAAACGGTGATTTCACAAGGTAGCCTTACTGAGAAACTGATTTCATCAGGTAGTCTTAAACTGTGATTTCACAGTGTAGCCTTACTGAGAAACTGTGATTTCATAAGGTAGCCTTACTGAGAAACGGTGATTTCACAAGGTAGCCTTACTGAGAAACTGATTTCATCAGGTAGTCTTAAACTGTGATTTCACAGGGTAGCCTTACTGAGAAACTGATTTCACAGGGTAGCCTTACTGAGAAACTGTGATTTCACAGGGTAGCCTTACTGAGAAACTGTGATTTCACAAGGTAGCCTTACTGAGAAACTGTGATTTCACAAGGTAGCCTTACTGAGAAACTGTGATTTCACAAGGTAGCCTTACTGAGAAACTGTGATTTCATTGGGTAGCCTTAGAGAAAAACTGTGATTTTACAAAGTAGCATAACTGAGAAACTGTGATTTCACAAGGTAGCCTTACTGAGAAACTGATTTCACAAGGTAGCATAACTGAGAAACTGTGATTTCACAAGGTAGCCTTAGTGAGAAACTGTGATTTCACTCGGTAGCCTTAGTGAGAAACTGTGATTATACAAAGTACCATAACTGAGAAACTGTGATTTCACAAGGTTCCTGACTGAGAAACTGTGATTTCACAAGGTAGCCTTACTGAGAAACTGTGATTTCATTGGGTAGCCTTAGAGAAAAACTGTGATTTTACAAAGTAGCATAACTGAGAAACTGTGATTTCACAAGGTAGCCTTACTGAGAAACTGATTTCACAAGGTAGCATAACTGAGAAACTGTGATTTCACAAGGTAGCCTTAGTGAGAAACTGTGATTTCACTCGGTAGCCTTAGTGAGAAACTGTGATTTTACAAAGTAGCATAACTGAGAAACTGTGATTTCACAAGGTTCCTGACTGAGAAACTGTGATTTCATCTGATAGCCTTAAACTGTGATTTCACAAGGTAGCCTTACTGAAAAACTGTGATTTCATCATGTAGCATAACTGAGAAACTGTAATTTCATAAAGAAGAATAACTGAGGTAGCCTTAAACTGTGATTTCGGTAGGTATTTATGAGTAAGTGCCTCTACCCCGTCCTCATTACTGAGCCTCGTAGCTTGAGCCAATTGATTGAGTTCACTCCCCTTGCCACCGCTCTCCACGAAGTGTTCGGTCTATACGTCAACTTCATGAGTCATGCGCGGACCACGTCATAGATGGGCGTCTCTAGCGGCCGCTCGACTGGGGCGCCACCCTGTGTAACACGGTGTTTTTTCTTTTTCACAATAACACAGGTAGTCTAAAAATGATAACACTTTTTTTACGACGATTATTTCCCTGCATCCTCAACAGCACAAAAAAAACAAAAACGTCAAGCTTCAGACTACACTGTCCCCTTCCCCCTCTAACACACACAACAAATCGACATTGTACTTTAGTGAAAAGCGATTTCTTTCTAAAATATAAATTGACAATGTCAATGTTTGCTAGATTCTATACTGATACATTTTTTATTACAATTTACAACAAAAAAAACCCTCTTTAAAGAAACAAAAATGTTTCGTCTCCCCCCCCCCCTCCTCATTAGGCATTCTTAGTTTAGTTATAGAGATAAGTGCCTACCCGGCGCTTAACGTGGAGCCCCTAGTCTACTTAAAGATTCAAGATAATTGCATCTGTCCTGGGCTAGTCTCTCCAACTGTTCCAATCTTCTTGGTGTCTTCTTCCAGGTCGCGTCTTCAGGTCTGCCTTGGTCGGTCTATTTACCTTTTGCCCTGTAAACTCTAGGTGAGGGCCAGTCTTGTTATGCTGGGTACAGACTTCCTGAGTGGGTGGGCATCCATTTCCTCTGGAGGATCTCTTCTTCAGCTGCCAGTTTGTTTGTTGCCAAAGTACCTCACTGCCTATTATTACTAGACATTTAAGTTAGGAGGACTGAAAACACCGATTACAGCTGCTATTATAGGCTATTGATTCTTCATATTATCTTATTACTAACGATACGTGTGGTACATTTGCGGAAGACAAAGAATGCCACATTATTAATATCAAATTGAGTAGAACAGGTAAATAGGCATACGTTGACGAATGTGTCATGTGTGAGATTTCAATGAGAACCATTCAACGTTTATAACTGTTGTTCAGTGGTAGTTCTATTTAACTGCTATTGTTTGTATTATCTGTTATGTATCTGTTTGCATTTTCAAACATTAAACTTTAAACGACTATAAAGAATCACACCTTAATAAACACGTTTTTAAAATAAAAAAACATTGCATTTATATTTCTTATTGTGTTTCTTAGTTGTGGTACTTTTTTTTTTGCCGTTTTAAAATGTATAACGTTTCCCTTCCTCTTAGCCAAAACTAGCCTCTTTTTTCTGCAAAGTAAACCTTACACTTTACAGGTGGTCTTTCATTTAAGGATTTCGAAATGTGGAAGTTATGAATAAACGCAGCGCTTGTTTTACTTCCGGGTGTACCCTTTCAAGTCCAGTATCGCGCCGAACTGTGCTCTGATATTTTAAGCAGCTGTGGAATGAATCAACGGTTACGTCCCTTTTCCCCCTAAGTTTCACAAATCAATCAACGGTTACGTCCCTTTTCCCCTTAAGTTTCACAAATCAATCAACGGTTACGCCCCTTTTCCCCTTAAGTTTCACAAATCAATCAACGGTTACGTCCCTTTTCCCCTTAAGTTTCACAAATCAATCAACGGTCACGTCCCTTTTTCCCCATTTTAATTTGATGAAGATTTCCTGACACTGAGCCTTAGTCTTCTGGCCTCTCGTCCCCATATTTCCTGAGACTGGGGCAAGCTTTGATGACGGTGAGAAGGTCGCTGACAGCCATGAAATCAGAAAGGAGGGAATCGATCATGAGGTGGGAGGAGCACTGGTCAAGGAAGTCCACAATTGCTATGTCAGCCATCGTCATCTGGGGACGTCACGTCAATTAGGTTTCGTAGTGTAAGGACTGGTTTAAAGAGCTTGTTGTATAAAACTAAGCACTCACACAAATAATTCAAAGTGTAACTTTTTTTTTTATAAAACTAAGCCCACAAATACATAATTTAAAGTGTAACTTATTATATAAAATTAAACCCACAAACAAATGATGAAGCCGTGAAGCCTAACTGAAGGCCAGTTAAGACGATCACACTGACCGAGGGCGGAAATTAGAAGTGGAGAATCGTGGTTATTACTAGTAGGACGATATTTCTCTCATTAAATTATAATGCATTTAATTTAATAAATAATAATTTGGTATTGTTTTATAAACTTTTAAAGTTGAATGAAATTCTGACAACTTTTAATACTCGTGAGCACTCCGAGTTACAAAACTAAGAGATTGTGACCTATACTTTGGTTAGAAACGATGCCAAAAAAACACCTCTTTATTTTAATATCTAAACTGGTCTTCTGTTGGCAATGATTCTATGGAGAATAACCAAAGATTGTTTTGTTACGTCAATGTACCCCCCCCCTGCCCCTAGCCCCTGGATAGGCGGTACCACATGTACCCAACTGTTAATGTAACCTACTAGCCTGGCACACACCTTGCCCCCCAGCCGTTTTAACACCTGCTCGTGAAATATATTTTTTGTTCCTCTCCTTGTAGCAACTACTCCTATTTTTATAGAGATTTTTTCCCACTTTTTTCATTGCTAAAATATAAACCTCTCAAAAACCTAGACTAAAATCTACGAAGCAAACCTGTGAGCCAAACATACGATGCCAGCTTGTGATGTAACGTGGTGAGGTAACCTGTGATCAGAGTTTTTTCCAGGCATCTCTTCGCCCACCCCCCCCCCCCCCCGAACGAAATGAAATTTATATAATTTATATAGAAAATATATACTTTTAACAGTGTCCGCCCCCCCCCCCCCGAAGAAAGTCTACCGCACCCCCGAAAATTTCAAGTGCCCCCCCCCCCCCCGGAGAAAAAAAGTCTGGAAGAAACACTGCCTGTGCTATAAATCTAGCCTTACCCCCGAGGCTGCAATAAACGGTCCCCTGGTTTTTTGCAGGAGCTGATCCCATTCCTTCAGCGCTGGGGGCAGGATGACGTGTAGAAGTTGGCCTTGTGCCCACTCCTGTGGACGGCGACACACGATAGAATTAAACGCGACACAATGGAATTAAACGTGACACGATGGAATTAATCGCGACACGATGGAATTAAACGCGACACGATGGAATTAAACGCGACACGATGGAATTAAACGCGACACGATATAATTAAACGCGACACGATGGAATTAAACGCGACACGATGGAATTGAACGCGACACGATGGAATTAAACGCGACACGATGGAATTAACATGCGACACGATGGAATTAAACGCGACACGACATAATTAAACGCGACACGATGGAATTAAAGGCGACACGATGGAATTGAACGCGACACGATGGAATTAATCGCGACACGATGGAATTAAACGTGACACGATATAATTAAACGCGACACGATGGAATTAAACGCGACACGATGGAATTGAACGCGACACGATGGAATTAATCGCGACACGATGGAATTAAACGCGACACGATGGAATTAATCGCGACACGATAGAATTAAACGCGACACGATGGAATTAAACGCGACACGATGGAATTAAACGCGACACGATGAAATCAACATGTGAAACGCAATGGAATTAAACGCGACAAGATAGAATTAAACGCGACACGATGGAATTAAACGCGACACGATATAATTAAACGCGACACGATATAATAAAACGCGACACGATGGAATTAAACGCGACACAATGGAATTAAACGCGACACGATGGAATTAACATGCCACACGATGGAATTAAAGTTTAACTTTCTGTAGGCGGCCAAACAGTTACTACAGAGGGGCGTACAGAATCTAACAACACTCGAACTTTAGATGGAAAGTGGCTTTGAGAAAGTGGGGATTAAGAAAGTGGAGATTAAAACAATTGGGATTTTAAAAAGTGGGGATTAAAAAAGTGTGCTACACTTTGGCGCCTAACACCTCTCTTAAAACTGAATTTCAGCGGTTATATCGCCTTTTTTAAAAGCGTGTTTGAATGCTGTAATAACAACGAAATCTCAAACACTGCGTGCCTTTTGGGTATTAATTAATTAAGTAATGATTAGCGATGTTTTTGGCTAAATCGACGGAGCTTGTCAAGAGCCGACTAAAAAATGTTTTTTTTTTTAAAAATGGTTACATCCCTTTATTGTGGAACTGACTGACTTGCTATTTTAAAAATTAAAAATGTAAATGTGATGGCGGGGAGGAGGGTGGGTGGGGGAAAAAGGGCATTTTCCCCCCCTCGTCAATTATCCCCAGACATTTCCCCCCTGACATTAACCCCCTGTCAATTCAACTACACCCCCCCCCCGCCCAGTAGGACATTACCCCCGCCCCCGGCAGGGTTAGGCTTAGGGCTAGGGTTAGGCTTAAACCAATATCTAGCGTTGAGAGGGGGGGGGGGGGGTAATTGACAGGATGGAATTGACAGGGGGGTAATTTCTGGGGGGGGGGGGGTAATGTCCTGTAGCCGTGGGTGGGTGCTGCAGAGTGAAGTCTGACTTCTTATGAACATGTATAACCAGTAGGTGCGGGAGTTTAAAAAAAGCTAAAAATGTCAACATTAGAATAAAACTAACCAACTAGACTTTTAAAATAATTAGAAATGAATTAGAATTAAATATTTTTGAAAGTGCTTGACATAACTGTGATTTGACCTAGGAGAAAAATTAGGATGCTTATATGTATACCTGAGTTCTATTGACACCAATTTACCTCCTCCCGTCTCACCAACATCACCCTCTCGTATCACCAATTTCCCCATCCCGTCTCACCAATTTCCCTCTACCGTCTCACCAACATCACCCTCTCGTATCACCAATTTCCCTCTACCGTCTCACCAATCCCCCCTCACAAATTTCCCCCTCCCGTCTCACCAATTTTACCATCTACCGTCTCACCAATTTCCCTCTACCGTCTCACCAATATCCCCCTCCCGTCTCACCAATTCCCCATTCTCACCATTATCCCCTCCCGTCTCACCAAATTCCCCCCTCCCGTCTCACCAATTTTACCCTCTCCCGTCTCACCAATTTCCCCCCCCCGTCCCGCCTCACCAGTTTCTCTCTGTTTTTCTCCCCACTGATGACCCATGAGATGGCCCTGTTGTTCTGGTGCTTGAGCCGACGTAGCCGCTCGTATGTGGCCTCAACAATCAGATGCTCGTCATTGATCACACCCAGTAGCACTGATGGGAAGGTTCAACACAGTTAAATATTTGTACTTAGGCAAACTTAAGTTATATTATCTGGGTCTATATTTGGCTGTCTGTTTAGTCTGTCAATAATCAGATCACATGATTTGAATTATACAATTGTTTATAATACTATCCTCACATACGTGAAATTATCTAACAGCCATACAATGATATAGTTAGATTGATAATTGTGTTGATCAGATTGATTGAAGGTGCTACCTTTGTGTGCTTCAGAAACTAACATTGTATCTGTGATCATATACGAACCTATTGAGTACACACTAAACGAACTTGAAGATTCCATCAACATAACCAAGTATGGAGCTATGAGATTAGACCTCAGCCTAGCGGGGTAACGACACAACTCGACATATCAGTTGAACTTAGATCTGAACCCCAGTGTGTCGACATCGGTCTTGTACGTACGCCACTACACTGAGCACACTAAACACACGTTTGCATGACTTACAAAATTTTCTAGCCAACATCCTGACAATAGCACCTGCCTCGCCCCACTGTCTCCCACAGCGTGAAAGAATGGGCAGAGTCTGGTAAGGAGTGGCTGGAAAATACAGCAAATAGTATTAGATACGTTCAAATGCAACTCCAGAAAATTTCTTTTGCAAGGGAACGAATACGAATAATGTTAAAATAAACTACAGTCGCTTCCCTTTGTATGATCTTAAAAAAAATTATTTTGAAAGGACTGACAATTATAGTATTAGTACAAAATGCATATTGATACTATTTTTATTTCCCAAACATTTATTGGCCATGCCCTCCTACCTAAATCTTTCTAAAAATGTTTAATACTCTTCCTACCCCAACATATTCTTCATTTTAATATTTTAAATTTTAAAAATTTGGAAAGCTCACTAAAGAAGCTTTAATTACGTGGATATTCTCAGAGGAAATTATTCAAGAAACACATAAAGTAATGGCTCAGAACGTAAATTTAAATGGAGACTAATATTCAAGTCAAACTAGCTTTAATGAGAATTTTTTTATATTATTATTATAAGTAATTTTTAATATTATTTGAATTATTTATTATTTAACTTAAATTAAGTTTTATCTTCCGCTTGATGTTGCAAAGAGATTTTTTCCCCTGGTATGTTTAACTTCACTCTCCTTTCCATGTTCCATCCAGTCCATGTTTTAAAGAAGCAAATTATTTATACTTTATGGCAAATTTAATTTCATTTAATTGTTTGCTTTTTGGTTATTAATGTCGGTTTTCTTACAAAACCATGCCTTAACTTCTTTATACAATAAAGCTTAAATGTGCTCGACATTTCGCATTTCTGCCAGTTTTCCGTTTGACTCTCCGTATCAGACAAATCCACGATCTTCATCCTAGTTTGGTTTTTCATTTTATTTCAAATCAGGAAATATATTTTTGTTATCAGCCTACACAATTCTTCAGTTCATCGACATTTAGCTTACATTTTTAGTGATATAAATCACTTCACATTTCTGGAGCTAACGAAACTTGGGGAGGGGGGGGGGTGTTATATTATGGTAGATGGTTGGTAAAGGACAACGCTATATAACAGTGAGGTAAGTATAGGTATAATGAGTGGACGAGTGGCCTTGACCTACTTGGTTTCATCTCCTCCCACTCCTCCTTGGTGATCCGCTCGTCCTTGAACGGCTGGTTGGCGATGACGAAGAGGAGCCGGATCAACTCCGCCTCGCCCTTCCCTCCCACACTGGTCAGCGTGTACACACTGGTTCCTGGTGTGGAGGAGGGGGGTGTTAACAGTTTTAAGAACACACACGCATGCACACTCACGCACCACACTCAAATACAAACACACAGCACAGTACAATTACAGCACATTTACAGCACACGACAGTACAATTACAGCACAGTTACACACAACAGTACAATTACAGCACGCACCAACAGCAGCCACAGCACACAACATCAGCCACAGCACACAACAGCATCCATAGCACACAACAGCATCCATAGCACACAACAGCATCCATAGCACACAACAGCAGTCACAGCACACAACAGCATCCATAGCACACACCAGCATCCATTGCACACAACAGCAGTCACAGCACACAACAGCATCCATAGCACAAAACAGCAGTCACAGCACACAACAGCATCCACAGCACACAACAGCAGCCACAGCACACAACAGCAGCCACAGCACACAATAGCATCCATAGCACACAACAGCAGCCACAGCACACAACAGCATCCATAGCACACAACAGCAGCCACAGCACACAACAGCATCCATAGCACACAACAGCAGTTACAACACACAACAGCACAGCTACAGCACACAACAGCACAGTTACAAGAGCACCTACTCCACTCCTCCTCCTCCTGTTTGATCTTGAGTGCCAGAAGTTTTTTCATCTTCTTCTCGGCGTTGACCTGGGCCCTCATCAGATTGAGCATGTCGTCATCGTACTTCTCCCCCTCGTCCGAGTCTTCATCGCTGCCCGCCTCTGTCTCGCCCGTGCTGGGCTCAGCCACTTCCCATACCCTGCAGGGATGATGGTGGTGATGAGATCATACCGGTAATTAGGTTCTTATTGTTAATAGTGGGGGTAGGGGTCGTTGGGACTGGCGGGGTAGGGAGGGGTTGTCTCTGCTTTTCTTAAGTTAATACTGCCTGCCTGAAATCACACCTACCTGCCTTAACTCTAACGACCTACCTGCCTTAAGTCTGACGACCAACCTGCCTGAAGTATGACACCTTACCTGTATTAAGCCCTACCCTACTTGCCTTAAGTCTGACGACCAACCTGCCTGAAGTATGACACCTTACCTGTATTAAGCCCTACCCTACTTGCCTAAAGTATGACGACCAACCTGCCTGAAGTATGACACCTTACCTGAATTAAGCCCTACCCTACTTGCCTAAAGTATGACGACCAACCTGCCTGAAGTATGACACCTTACCTGTATTAAGCCCTACCCTACTTGCCTAAAGTATGACGACCAACCTGCCTGAAGTCTGACACCTTACCTATATTAAGCCCCACCCTACCTGCCTTAAGCCTGACACCTTACCTGCATTAAGCCCTACCTAGATGCCTTAAGTCTGACACCTTACCTGTATTAAGCCCCACCCGTCTCATGTCCCACCTGACCTTTTACTGTCCGTGTTGGACAGATGTTGCCACGGCACGAAAGAACCCGGATGGACCAGTGCTAGACGCAGCACCTTGTTCCCCGAGACACTCCCGTCATCGTCTGAACTGCCGCCATCTTCCCCGCCAAGCGTTTTCGATGGACTAGATTTCCGGGACCTCATTCTCCCAGGTCTCGAGGTCTCAGCTGTCTCGATATGGAGTGATGGGATCTGCTAGAGACTCGTCCGAACTCGGACGACTGGAAATTGGAACTACCAGACAGGAAGGTGTTGCCCGTGTCGATTGGGGAACCTTGTCTATGTTAATGTTCGGACATGGAGATGTCTCTGTTAATGTTCGGACATGGAGATGTTGTTTCTGTTAATGTTCGGACATGGAGATGTTGTTTCTGTTAATGTTCGGACATGGAGATGTTGTTTCTGTTAATGTTCGGACATGGAGATGTTTCTGTTAATGTTCGGACTTGGAGATGTTTCTGTTAATGTTCGGACATGGAGATGTTGTTTCTGTTAATGTTCGGACATGGAGATGTTTCTGTTAATGTTCGGACATGGAGATGTTGTCTCTGTTAATGTTCGGACATGGAGATGTCTCTGTTAATGTTCGGACATGGAGATGTTGTTTCTGTTAATGTTCGGACATGGAGATGTTTCTGTTAATGTTCGGACATGGAGATGTTTCTGTTAATGTTCGAACATGGAGATGTCTATGTTAATGTTCGGACATGGAGATGTTTCTGTTAATGTTCGGACATGGAGATGTTGTTTCTGTTAATGTTCGGACATGGAGATGTTGTTTCTGTTAATGTTCGGACATGGAGATGTTGTTTCTGTTAATGTTCGGACATGGAGATGTTGTTTCTGTTAATGTTCGGACATGGAGATGATGTCTATGTCAATGTTCGGACATGGAGATGTTGTCTATGTCAGTGACAGGGTATGGAGACGCCCCTGTCAGTGGCCGGACATCAAGGCGTGTGATACTGCCCCTGCGGAAAATGGAAAGAATATTTAAAGGATCAGGGATGATCATAGCTGTGTGGCAAACAGAGCCAGGGTTTCTTTCGATCATTTGAGCCGGAGATGGGTGGAGGGAGAGGGTAATGGTCTCCCCCTCCAACCCAGAGCATATTTACCACCCCCCCCCTCAGATAAAACAAAACATGTAATTTAAATAAAAATTATTTACTTGTGGATTGTGGTGTAATTAAATTGTCAGCTGAACGTCACGAAGGCTACTCACAATCATTAGCATGACTCTGGCCATATTTACCATAAATCTAGCTTTAACGATATATTTTTTTCGATCTAATGTGGTTTTATTAAATAACAGAAACGTATTTATTTTGTACCTTAAACTTTAGGAAAGTAGATAATCCAAGTTTAAAAAAAATTACAATTTTTAAAGAATTAGCTTTGTTATTTAATAATTAAAATAGCTAACTAAAATAGATATACCTTTGCCTCACCCTAATACACATAAAACTAACCCAACAGCCAAACCGATGATCTGAAATTTAGTTATAGGAGTACCAATGTTTTAGCTTAGTTGTTATGGGTTTTGAAAAAATGCCCGCATTAGTAAGTGTGATGAAACTAGAAAAGTTTGTTTCTTCAATGATGCTTGTGTTCAGTGTTTCTTCCAGACTTTTTTCTCCGGGGGGGGGGGGGGGGGGGCACTTGAAATTTTCGGGGGGGGGGGGGGGCGGTAGACTTTCTTCGGGGGGCGGACACTGTTAAAAGTATATATTTTCTATATAAATTATATAAATTTCATTTCGTTCGGGGGGGGGGGGGCGGTAAAAAAAAATCGGGGGGGGGGGGAGGGCTTTGCCCCCCCCCCAAGAGATGCCTGGAAGAAACTCTGCTTGTGTTCCCGTCAGTTCATATAAATACTTTGAGTACAGGTACATGCAAGAGCGCGCGACTGCTAACCCCAAAGTCTCGAGTTCGGGTCCCTGGCATAGCCCGTAGAATATCCCTGAGTCCACCCAGCTCTGATAGGTACCTGGCACATGATAAGGAAAGTAAGCCGACTGAGCATAGTGCTGACTACACTATACCTTCAAATGCGGAGGTCAAGGGACATGAACTCTACTTCATCTGACCTATAAATCGTACAAGAGTAAATGAAATGCAAAAACCTCGACGTCGCCTCATTTGAGGCGAAGCAGCATAGGAAAGCCCGCCATTTTGTATCTGCGCAGGCGGGAAAGTGACGTACAGGAAGTGGCTTGCATCCTAGGAAAGAACGTCATTGTAAACACATCTTGTCAAGGCAACCAGGGCTTTTCCTTTGATGGACTCAAAAATCTCATTCGAATTTTAGATCGCATTTCTAACACAGCAAAGATTTACGACAAAAAAATATTAATCATTAAATTTATGCATTTATAAAATAATATTAATCATTCGTTCGCAGTGAACTTGAATTCTACGAGAGCTTATTTGGCCATTATTCTCAAGGCAAGCCATCTTTGTTTACGAGTTTACGACTAAACTCTACATCTTACAAGGAAAAGGGTGAGTTGATATTGATCTAATAACTAAACTAGACTCTAGATATGAACCAAATTATAAGAAATTCAATATCTTACCACTAACACCAGCCAAAAAGTTTTAAAACTGACCAAAAACAGCGATTGGAAACAGGGACTTAGCTCTTTGTTTATAAATGAAAAATGAACGAACTTACTTCATCCCGGAAGCGCTGAAACTATTTTTGGCACGCGCAAGGGAAGATTTGTTGATATATTTATTTCATGACGTCGACAAATGCTTAGTGGCGTCAGAACGATGTGCTAGCCATTACAAATGGAGAAGCGAGATTGTGAAGTTGTGCATGTATCGTCTGAGCAAATGTCGCTGTACCCTGAAGAGAAGAATGAAGATGTGCCAATGTCGCGAAAGTGGAGGGAGCATAGGTAATACCGCGGTGGTAAAATGGGTTGAACGTAAGTAAATCGCTGAATGAGGGACGACGTCACGCAATTCACGGTGATGTTTTAAAACACCTAAAAAATATGCTGATTCTAGATAAAGATCTAATGTAGATCGAACACTCCATTCGATCTATGACAGGGTACTCATTCGCCGTAGATACATTTTTGGTCTGTTGCTGTATGCTAATCCTGGCCACAGCCGCGGAAAAAATACAGCGATACGATATTACTGTATCGCTCAGTTAGTGGTTTATACAAGTACTAGATCTATATTAGTTTTCTTTGTTAGTTTGGTATTGGAGTTAGGTTTGTCATTGAAAAATGTGAGTACGCTACCAGAGGTTCAAGTTTTACCTAAAAAAGAAACGCACCAAAAGTATAGGTGTAGCTCTGGAGAAACTTAAAAACTTAACTCTTCTTACATGTATATAAAGGGATTTTCTTAAAGCGTCCGGCAGACAATATAGTAAAGTAATCCAATGGAAGCTAAATGTAATGTGGTAGGGCTTATTTGTGTACATTCTGTTAGTAACTTGACTATAAACAAAGTCCCAGTGTTAGGTCTAGAATTAGGGTAGCGATACTAACAAAAGGGTTCATTTTAGGACATACCGTGCTTTGTTGAACCAGTTCTTAGACTAACCGAACGGGCTTAAATCTGAATGTTAAAAAGTTTTTCTAGTGACGTCAAGAATGCGTTCGAGTGCTAACCCAAAAGTCCTGATTTCGGATCCTAGCTAGACAAATGTGTGGGGATGGATCACTAGCTAGACAAATTTGTGGGGGTGATCACTAGCTAGACAAATGTGTGGGGATGGATCACTAGCTAGACAAATGTGTGGGGGTGGATCACTAGCTAGACGAATGTGTGGGGGTGGATCACTAGCTAGACACGTGTGGGGGTGGATCACTAGCTAGACGAATGTGTGGGGGTGGATCACTAGCTAGACACATGTGTGGGGTGGATCACTAGTTAGGTAAATGTGTGGGGGTGGATCACTAGCTAGACAATGTGTGGGGGTGGATCACTAGCTAGACAATGTGTGGGGTGGATCACTAGCTAGACAAATGTGTGGGGGTGGATCACTAGCTAGACGAATGTGTGGGGGTGGATCACTAGCTAGACGAATGTGTGGGGGTGGATCACTAGCTAGACAAATGTGTGGGGTGGATCACTAGCTAGACAAATGTGTGGGGATGGATCACTAGTTAGGCAAATGTGTGGGGGTGGATCACTAGCTAGACAAATGTGTGGGGGTGGATCACTAGCTAGACAAATGGGGGGGGGGGTAGACAACTAATCAGGCGTATGTTGGGGGGGGGGGGGGTACGGCTAACTAGTTAGACGAATGTGGGGTATGGCTAACTAGTAAGATGAATGTGGGGGATGGGGGTATGGTTAACTTATCAGACGAATGTGGGTCGTATGGCTAAATAGTCAGACAAACGTGTGGGGGTGGATCACTAGCTAGACAAATGTGTGTGTGTGTGTGTGGGGGGGGGGGTGGATCATTAGCTAGACACATGTGTTGGTAAGCCTCAAACGTTTGACGAATGTGGGGGGTATGGCTAACTAGCCAGACAAATGTGGGGGTATGGCTAACTAGTCAGACGAATTTGGGGGTATGGCTAACTAGTCCGACGAATTTGGGGGTATGGCTAACTAGTTTGACGAATGTGGGGTATGGCTAACTAGTTAGACGAATGTGGGGTATGGCTAACTAGTCAGACGAATGTGGGGGTATGGCTAATTAGTCAGACGAATGTGGGGGTATGGCTAACTAGCTAGACGAATGTGGGGGATATGGCTAACTAGCTAAAGGAACCCACTTGCCCCATGATTGCTCCCAAAGGTTCCGCTTTTACTAAATGTGTCCACCATCCTCCCACAGACTTGCTCAATCAGAAAGGTGGGCGTGTACGATGGTGGACTTCCGGCGGGAACTGGGACCACAGCTAGAGGATCTCCGATCAAAAGGCCTCTTCTGTGACGTCACTATGGTGTTCCCCCAAGATGGGCGGAAAATGCACGTGCATAGAAACATTTTAGCAAGGTGAGCTTAACACACGAATAGGGTAGAAAAATGTGTTTGAAAGGTGAGCTCATAGTTTACAACCAATGTTCTAATGTTTTTTTTTTTTTAGCTTTTTTTCTGTTGCTGGGAACTTAGTTCTACCACTCTTCTATTTAGCTTTAGCCATAGTTTTTAAAATATTCCATTCAGCCATAACCATTTTTCTGTTGGTTTTCATCGTAGCTCTAGCCATACTTTCAAATATCTTTTGTTAAGCTGTAGCTACAGTCCTTTTTGTCTTTAGCTGTGCTTGTAGTTATACTCGTTATTTGTTTAGCCGCAACAAAAGTTATTTTTCTCTCATGTCTAGCTGTAGCCATTACTTCCGAACTCTTTTCACCTTCAACATGACGACATCGGGACATATCGAGGTGGAGATACCGGGGATCACATACTCAGACATGGAGGTATGGAACAACGCTAATACTGACATGGTCAACATTGTAGCAACGCTAAATCTAAACAGGGTCAAGATTGTAGCAACGCTAAATATAAACAGGGTCAAGATTGTAGCAACGCTAAATACAAACAGGGTCAAGATTGTAGCAACGCTAAATACAAACAGGGTCAAGATTGTAGCAACGCTAAATCTAAACAGGGTCAAGATTGTAGCAACGCTAAGTCTAAACAGGGTCAAGATTGTAGCAACGCTACATCTAAACAGGGTCAAGATTGTAGCAACGCTAAATATTAACAGATTGTAGCAACGCTAAATATAAACAGATTGTAGCAACGCTAAATAGAAACAGGGTCAAGATTGTAGCAACGCTAAATAGAAACAGATTGTAGCAA
This sequence comes from Physella acuta, assembly GCF_028476545.2. NCBI lineage: Eukaryota > Metazoa > Mollusca > Gastropoda > Physidae > Physella > Physella acuta. The sequence goes on along the minus strand of NW_026732078.1, from coordinate 87,899 downwards.
CGCTAAATAGAAACAGGGTCAAGATTGTAGCAACGCTAAATACAAACAGGGCCATGATTGTAGCAACGCTAAATACAAACAGATTGTAGCAACGCTAAATAGAAACAGGGTCAAGATTGTATCAACGCTAAATACAAACAGATTGTAGCAACGCTAAATACAAACAGATTGTAGCAACGCTAAATACAAACAGATTGTAGCAACACTAAATACAAACATGGTCAAGATTGTAGCAACGCTAAATACAAACAGGGCCAAGATTGAAGCAACGCTAAATACAAACAGATTGTAGCAACGCTAAATACAAACAGGGTCAAGATTGTACCAACGCTAAATACAAACAGGGCCAAGATTGTAGCAGCGCTAAATACAAACAGGGCCATGATTGTATCAACGCTAAATACAAACAGGGCCAAGATTGTAGCAACGCTAAATACAAACAGAGCCATGATTGTAGCAACGCTAAATACAAACAGGGCCAAGATTGTAGCAACGCTAAATACAAACAGGGCCATGATTGTAGAAACGCTAAATACAAACAGGGCCAAGATTGTAGCAACGCTAAATACAAACAGGGCCAAGATTGTAGCAACGCTAAATACAAACAGGGTCAAGATTGTAGCAATGCTAAATACTAACACACAATTTCATCCATGATAAAATCAAACAGGCCCAATATTATATCCGCCCTGCCTTAACTTTTATGTTTGGATTACCCTTTATCTTACGATAGCTTAAAGTTTAAAGCAATGTTTGCCATTTTAATTCGCCTTAAAACCATACCATGTGTATTTTTAAAAGATCACTTAATTTTTTGCAGTTTATTCGTAGCGCTATCGTTACCTGTCTCTCTTTTTGTACAGGCGATTGTACAGTTTGCTTACACACACAAGGCTAACCTAACTGCCAGCAACATAGAATCCGTTATAGTTACAGCTGACAGACTCAACGTCTTGGGGCTTTTAAAGGTAAGGTTATGTTAGCCCTTAGCGAACCTGGCAACTTTAATGATAGCCCTTAGCGATCCCTAAATCTTTAATGTTAGCCCTTAGCGATCCTGACAACTTTAATGTTAGCCCTTAGCGATCCTTACAACTTTAATGTTAGCCCTTAGCGATCCCGACAGCTTTAATGTTAGCCCTTAGCGATCCCTAAATCTTTAATGTTAGCCCTTAGCGATCCCGACAACTTTAATGTTAGCCCCTAGCGAACCTGACAACTTTAATGTTAGCCCTTAGCGATCCCGACAACTTTAATGTTAGCCCTTAGCGATCCTTACAACTTTAATGTTAGCCCTTAGCGATCCCTAAATCTTTAATGTTAGCCCTTAGCGATCCCGACAACTTTAATGTTAGCCCCTAGCGATCCTGACAACTTTAATGTTAGCCCTTAGCGATCCTTACAACTTTAATGTTAGCCCTTAGCGATCCCTACAACTTTAATGTTAGTTCCCCGGAATCATTACAACAATAATGTTAGTTTATAGGAATCTCGACAACTTTAATGTAGTTTTAGGGATCCCTACAATTTTAACGTTATTTCTTAAGGATCGCCACAACTCTAAGGTTAGTTCCCAGTGATCCCTACAGCATAAATATTATTTCCAAGGGATCCCTACCATTTTAACGTTACTTCCTAGAGATCCCTACAACTTTAACGTTACTTCCTAAAAGATCCCTACAACTTTAACGTTACTTTCTAGAGATCCCTACAACTTTAACGTTACTTCCTAGAGATCCCTACAACTTTAATGTTACTTCCTAGAGATCCCTACAACTTTAACGTTACTTCCTAGAGATCCCTACAACTTTAACGTTACTTCCTAGAGATCCCTACAATTTTAACGTTACTTCCTAGAGATCCCTACAATTTTAACGTTACTTCCTAGAGATCCCTACAACTTTAACGTTACTTCCTAGAGATCCCTACAACTTTAACGTAACTTCCTAGAGATCCCTACAACTTTAACGTTACTTCCTAGAGATCCCTACAACTTTAACGTTACTTCCTAGAAATCCCTACAACTTTAACGTTACTTCCTAGAGATCCCTACAATGTTAACGTTACTTCCTAGAGATCCCTACAACTTTAACGTTACTTCCTAGAGATCCCTACAAATTTAACGTTACTTCCTAGAGATCCCTACAGCTTTAACGTTACTTCCTAGAGATCCCTACAACTTTAACGTTACTTCCTAGAGATCCCTACAACTTTAACGTTACTTCCTAGAGATCCCTACAACTTTAACGTTACTTCCTAGAGATCCCTACAACTTTAACGTTACTTCCTAGAGATCCCTACAACTTTAACGTTACTTCCTTAAAGATCCCTACAACTTTAACGTTACTTCCTAGAGATCCCTACAACTTTAACGTTACTTCCTAGAGATCCCTACAACTTTAACGTTAGTTTGTAGGGAACCATACAATTACAACTATAACGTTACTTCCTAGGGTTCTAACCCTATCAGCGATGTCAGCAAGTACTCTACTTGCCATGCCGATGATCAAAGGACTGCCTTTAGAACTAGTGCTTATTGTTAATACACAAGAAATAATATTGATAGAAGTTAACTAATGGACACCAGCGAGTTGACGAGATTCCTTCCGTAATATTGTTGACATGGAATAAAAATGTGCTTTTTTAGATTTAGGACCATAAAACTAATAAAAGATAAAATTTTATTAAAAACTTAAGCCTAAAATTAATTCAGAAATGTAATATTTTTAGAATCAATGCTATACAAGTTGCAGATCCAGAGAACTTGAAAATAATTTGTTGAGTTTAAGGCTACATTTCTATTTATTTTCATCAAGCCTAAGTTATAACCCGATGTTTCACTTTCGTAAGACAAACATTGATTGGCTGTAAAGGAACTCCGTGATCGATTTCTGACAGCCCCACTTTATAGTTATTTTGTTTACAAAACTTTGCAGATCAAATTTTTAAATAACTATGCAAATTTAAACACCATGACCTATTGTTTCTATTTTTAGCTTACAATGTGTACAATAAAATTTATGTCGGCCATTGTTTATGTCGCCATTACACGTGAAAACCAAATTGTTTTTTCTTTTTTTTAAATTTTTATTTAGTTACCGAAAATATTAAAAACATCAAATACATCCAATCTTTAGTAAAGTCCGAAAAAAACCAGACAGACAGGATTTTATAACCATATTAATTGTAACTACGCCGTGCAAGATTTTAAAATGAATTTATACACCTCTCAAATACCTTTGAGACTTTTCTCGCTGGTGTCCATTCGTCCATGCCACAACTGAGTTTCACTCACGCCGCTAATGTGTGTGTATGTAAATGTGTGTGTGTACTCCGATGTGTTGTCAACAGTTGAATGTGTTTCAGGTGTGTGAAGACTTCCTGTTGGAACACATGAACACAGACAACGCCATAGGGATCTACAAGATCGCCAAGTACCTGCACTGTCGCTCCCTTGAGAGTCACACGTGGTCCTTCCTGCTCAAAAACTTCCACTTCCTGTACACATCAAGTAACGAGTTCCTACAGTTGACGCCTGATGAGCTGGTCCAGGTACACACGTAGACGGGAGGTTATTTTTAGGCCACTTCAAGGGATGGGGGGGGGGGGGAGAGGGGGTGACGACTACCTATGGACGAAATAGAAAAGAAAATTGTAGAAAATATATGCTTTAAAAGGTGTGTCTCCCTTCCCCACGAGAAAAAATGTCTGAAAGAAACCCAGTGGCGGATTAATGGGGGCAGTGACTAGGTGCCTCAGAATGTTGTGGTTCTCAATCTGTCACAGTTATAACCAGATAAAACTATCAACGAAATCCTGGGTATTTTTCAGCTTCAACTCTCCATGTTGTCTTAGCCTGTCTTATTCACATGTCCCAACACGCTGATTTCTTGTGTCTGTAACTAAAATTCTGTGTCTCAAGTTTTGTCTCAAACTCTGTGTCTCAACTGTTGTCATAAGTTTGTCTCAAGCTCTTTGATAGTAATTTCAATTTTGTAATTACGGCACTCACCCAATGAAAGAACCAGTAGTTCGTCCATCTGCCAGTGTTTCTTTCAAACTTTTTTCTCCCGGGGGGGGGGGGGAGGGGAGGGAGGAGGGGGGAAGAGGATACTGGTAAAAGTATATATTTTCTATAAGAATTTTACATCGTTGGGGGGGGGGGGGGGGCGACACACACCCCCTCCCCGAAGAGATGCCTGAAAGAAACTCTGCCTTTTATTTGCAGTCAGAGACGGTCTTGCATACGTTGATCATGTCTCAGGTGTCGTGATTCTCCCCCCCCCCCCCCCCGGGATTGACGGTCTCTCCCCTCCCCTATACAATGTAAACGTCGCATCTATGTGTCCACCACACACATAACTATCCTATTTTTACAAGCTTTTATTTAAATATAAACTTCTAAATTACAAATCCAATTTTTGTAAAGGGATGTCATTTCTCAACAACCAGATACTGCGAGCAGACGATTTAATTATAGATTCCGAGGACTACGCATGTGCAGCCGTGGTGAAGTGGGTTTACTTCCTACCGGATGTGAGGTCAGCTTATCTCCCTCAGCTGTTGACGTCTGTTCGGCTGGGTTTGGTCTCCAGGGCAACCTACGACGCGCTCATGCAGAAGTTCAGCTCGTTGCCAACAGATTCTGAGTCCATGTGCATTTTACAGAAAGGTAGCGGCGACAATTGGTTTTGTTTTGTAAAATCTTCACTCTCACAGACCTTTAAAATAGATTACAGTAGTTACTGTTAATTTGTGTGTTGGGGGGGGGGGGGGGGGGGTGAAATACGTTTGTTAGTTTTAGTGAAGATCGAGGGGGATCGATTAATTAGCTTAACGTCATTGACTACCGCTAAGGTGATGCCAAGGTTTAAGAAGTCAGGGTAAGATATATGTGTTGACAATAGATAGAATTTCTATTAGGTAGTTTTTAACCATTAGAAGCCAATATGATAACACAACTTATCCAGCGATTCTGACTTTGAAGTCGGGTGCGTATGGAGAATTATCCAGCTAAGTACAAGAAAATGAAGTCGATCTATTTTACCACTAGATCTAGTTGAAACTTTACTTAACCAATAATAATTTAAAAAAAAAACAGCAACTTTTTTATTAAAATATACTTTGACTAGTGCCCTCTTCCCCCCCCCCCCCCAAACCGACCTAAAGTTTCAAGCGCCATCCCCCCTTCCCCCCAATGTCTGAAAGAAACACAAAAGGTGACCACATAAAACAGTTTGATCAATGGCCATCTCAGCTTTAACCACACAGTAGATTACGTTTATTTTGACAACTTTTAAATAATGTTAGTACTTACATGTATTTAATTAATGATTGTCAACATTAACTACACGCGACCAAAACGTAGCATTACAGATTTAAAAAAACACAAAACGTCTGTATGTCTTTAGGTTATGAGCTGTGTAGAGGCGCGGACGACACAATTCTTCGGCCGCAACTGTGCCAGTCGCTAGGCAACCCTATGCTTCGACCTCGAGTTCCGAACGAAGTTATATTTGTCCTGGGTGGATGGTCGAGGGACGGGGTGTGTGCGGACATGGAGACATACGACAACAGAGTGGACAAATGGTAAACTCATTCATGGTAACTTTCCATTTGACTATCTACCGGTCATTTAGTCAGACTCGCTCTATGGAACACGAAATAACTCACACCTGATTATTCTACAACTTTTCTGCTATATTTTCAACGTCATACTATTATAGATCAAAATAAAGCAGAAAAGTTAAAATCATACTCGGCCGACCTGTTTATCATGGAGTTGATGAGAAAAGGGGGGGGGGGGGGTATCGTTCATTTATATCTCGGCATAGGAACAGAACGTAATGTATATTTTCCAAAAGTCCACCCAGTTGTATTCACAACAAACGTCCACGAAAAATATTACTTTCTGTCTAGTCGCAGGATATAGATCTATATTGTTTGATGCTGAGGTATTTGAACTGATAAATCTGCAACTTTTTGCTACACAAGGAGGTTGTTTGGCGTTACTTTCTCAAAAAATATTTCCTACTCTTAATTATTTTTAAAAAAGCCAACCAAAGTCACCATACTAATTAAACATTTTTTCCTTCTTGTCGAAGTTAAAATTCATCAAATATGTAAAATTGGAAACTGCTTTACCGAGTGTTGGTTGAAACTTTTCAGACAGTAACTGTTGTATTTAGAGATTGATACGACTTTACCCTGTTATACTATACGTCTAGGTTAATGCTGTATCCAAATGTTAGGGTTAGAGTTGGTTATACGGATTAGTATCGGACACCGGCTACTTAGATGCACGGACCTAACCAAACCACACTCACTGCAGTTATTTAACAAAAAATGTTGCAAACCTTCTGAAGCATAAAGGCGTAAAAAAATAATCCACCTAATAAATGGTTCTTGCAATAGTACATTCTGCTGAGTTAGAAAAGTGTACCAATGTATTAAAAGTTTGAACCAGTACTGAACCAATCAACTTTATAGTAAGTCATTCTGCTCACGAAATTTGATAACAGTAAGTTGAGAGTGGAGAAGGCATGGTCTAGTAATTGCTAACCCGAAAGTTTCGAGTTCGGATCCTGGACCCGAAAATATAGATCGTCCCCCAAACAGAACTGCGACAGAAATTAAATTGAGAATCAGAAGAAAAAAAATGCGAGTCCCTTTCATCAAACTCATTTGATCTTCCCCAGAGGTATTTGTGACATCCCATATTTCTGTTATTGTATGAAGCATAAGACTAAGGGAATAATAACCCCGCTATATCTGAATTAGAACTATGCGGGCAGTACTGGTGAATTGAACACATGGTCTCTTTAAGTCATTGGGCTCTGGTGGGTGGGAGGCGACGATAAGTCGTTATATTTTTTTTTATATTTTGTCTGGGAGAGATCCATGAAAGAAACACTAAGTTAACTGAAGTCACCGTAGCTAAGCTGGGGGCCTATAAACAGAAGGAGTAGAAGAACGTAAGCATCTGAGACAAAAGGTTAAAGTGGACTGAAATCATAACAGAACGTGTTGCTTCCCTTGCCTGCGATTTAGACTGCAATATAATAATACAGCATATTACCTTATCTTAAACTTTATCTTAGTGATATTAATACAAATCAATTTATGGAAACGAATTATAGATAAACTATGCTTTTAATTTACATGTTACGCTTCCATTCGCTGCTTTTCTACATCATTACAAAATACAGAACGTAGACATACTATTCAATGCGCAAAATTCAGTTATCATACCTAAATCATCGTTGGCTGCACTAGATAGTAGTGTAGTGGACTGCCTTTAATTATTTTATTACAGTCCTTAAATTTTCTAGGTACGAGAATGAAAGTGAATCTTACGAGCACAGCCTCGCGTACCATGCGATGGTGGCTGTGGACAAAGCCCTGTACGTCATTGGGGGCTATACGACGGTGAAATATCTCAATTCTGCCAAAAGATTTGAGCCTTTAACAAAAACCTGGTCGGAGGTCAGTTTTAATTTCTACAGTTTTTTTTCCAAGATCAAAAGAATCCAAATTTTTCAATTAATGGTGGGTTTGCCAGAAATGTCCGAAAGTCTTTTGCTTAAATGGCGTTTTTTTTTCCCGAAATGGGAGATTGTCCGAAATCAAAATGCCTGAATGGACCGTTGCCCGAAAAAAAAAATTGCCATAATTTATTTCAATAGTATAATCTAGACTAGATACATACTAATCACTAGTCTAAAAAAGTAAAAAACGAAGTAGATCTAGATTCTAATATTTTTTAATAACATTTACACATAGATTTTGACTTTTTTTACCGGACTATTAACCATTCGGGAAAATATCTTTCGGGCAAATATTTAAAAACATCGGTTAAAAATTACGAAAGGGTTGATTATGAGAGACATTTTTCTTTTAAAAAAGCATCAATATGTGCGGTGTTTAAATTTGAGAAACAAATTAACTTTGCAGAAGATGTAACAGTAATCGATATCGGTATTTAGATATCCAGATCTAAATAGTTTTAAAATACTTATTAGTACATTTATTTAGTCACCTTAAATGTATAAATTCCTATTCATTTTATAGTCTTTCTAGATCTAGATCTATCTACTTCAATATCTTTTGAATGTAGATACAGATAGATCTATCTAGTCTACATCTTATACTTTTATGCCAAGTTTAGATTGCTCCGATGCACAGTAGTCGATGCTACGTGTGTGCTGCTGAACTGGGTGGTCTAATTTACGCTTGTGGTGGATTTGACGGCACAAACCGACATAGCTCTGTTGAACGTTACTGTCCGGTTAAGAATCAGTGGCAACTGGTTTGTGACATGTCCAGTGTCCGAAGCGATGCAGGTGCATGTGGAGTAGATGGTACGTTACTTAATGTAAATAATTTATCACATAGTTTAGAGCCAACAAGGTAGACTAGTTATCTATTTTTAGTATTTAATCGTTTTAATTTTACTTTTATTATAAAATGTGTGTGTCACTGTGTGACCAAGTGTGTCTATTTCAATTTCACATTAATTAATTAAATTAGAGTTAGTTAGTATAATCATTAATCATGATGTATTTCAGATGTATGAATATTGCTTTTTATAGATCTATGTGGCATAAACATAAGTCGGATCATTGACCATAGAAAAAAAAATTAAATTGACAATGTGCCCTATACACTACAACTAATAAGAAATAAGATAACCCACATGTAGCATGACTGAAGTCAAAGCACTTCCAATAAAACATTTATTTAACTGAGTCATAACTCATAACTGGACTAGTGCTAGGTTAACCATATGGTTAAATAAAAATGTATAAAATATATATAAATAATATATGTAAGATTCAATCAGTAGTTTAATTACTAATTATTATATTAGCTGAGTCAAGAAAACTAAAGGGCCTATTTTTACTATGATTGCCTAACATAATAAAAATACACTTATGTTGAACTTGTCAGGAAAATTGTATGTGGCTGGTGGTTTTAGTGGCACAGAATGCCTGAACACAGCAGAATGTTATGACCCATCATCCAACCAGTGGACCAACCTCACACCCATGAGTTGTCAGAGAAGTGGTGTCACAGTAGTAGCCTTCCAACATGCAATCTATGCCATTGGTGGTTTCAACGGGTCGGTCAGGTTAGATGAAGGTTTGTTTATTAAAATAAATGGGTCAGTTACATTTGGTTAATTGCAAAAACTTAATAATTAGATGTAGATCTAGTAATTCAGGTCAGTCAGCTGTTTGTAGATGTGTTAATTGAAATTTTTTAATACATTCTTTGGATAATAATTTTTTTCATTGCTTTTAATTTTTATTTTAGTTGAAAAATACTATCCAGATAGAGGAGGTTGGTTTCCTGTAAAAGAGATGCTAAAAGGGCGAAGTAACTTTGCTGCTGCAGTGATAGAGAACAAAATTTATGTTGTTGGTGGTTATGATGGTAAGTAACCATTTTAAAAACAAATTTAAAGTGAGAAAAAAAGTTAAAATTGTTCCATAAAGTTTTATAACTTTTACTCAGAATGATTGTCTGGAAAACTATTTTTTTAAACTGCAGGATCTGGCACAACTGGTCATGTTGAATTTTATGAAAGTGACAAAGATGAATGGACAGAAGCAGACAGTTTGAGAGTGGGGCGCAGTGCTGCAAGTGCATGTACCATCAAAGGCTTAGACAACATACAAGAATACACATTTTATGGAAAAGAGGCAACACTTGTAGCGCAGACTGACAGTTTTGATTGGCAGGTAATTTAGGCCTGTGAGATTTTTTTTTATTTAAAAAAATTTCAGCTATGGGCACACCAATGGCATGTTTAAGTTCTTGGTTAAATTAAACTAAGCAAGTTAAAACAGTTAAAACTGTCACTTAAGTGTTTTACTTTGTGAGATTATTTTTACTCAATTGCTCTATTTTTATAATTATATCTAAGGTCTACAATTAAATTTGTTTTGTATAGCAGTAGTAAAAAAATTTTTATACTGCCTATAATGTAGAAACTTTCCTTCTTTAGATTTCACCCTATATTTGTGCACCCCTCCAAGCAAGGAGTTGGAGTATGAACACAAGGTCAAGGAATAAAAGGCCGTCATAGTACATGAGTGCCAGTAGGTTTTCTACCACATCTTATATCTGATGATTAACTGATTCATTTAGTAATATAAAAAGTGAAAAATCCTACTTAAAATGATGTGTACTAACATTGTATATTATAAAGAGTGAAGCACTTAATTAAACTGGTAGACTTGTGTAAAAGAGTAGTACCACAAGGATTAACAAATTATGTTTAAAAATGACAAACATTATGCATGTTGCTAAGAAAAACCATTGAACATAATGGAATTATTATTTTTAATAAATACTGTAATCTATTTTAGATTAAAGCTACTTTATTATTGCTATTCAAGCAATTTAAGCTTTGTAGCTTATATTAATTAAGGGAGTGGGGTATTGCGTTCACTTAAATGAAGTGTCTTATATTGACATGAATTCATGGCTTCCAGTTGAAAATTTTATTTAAATGCTTTTGAAGATTGAATGCAAGTGTGAGACAAATGTTTGAATGATTCAAAGAGTGTTTGTTTCAAATGTTTTTTTTCAATTAACATTTTTATGCAATTCAATTTTCATTTATATAAACCCTTGACTATTTATGACATTGAAGGGATAGAAATATTTGTCAATAAATTATCTATATTTGTAAATGGTAAATAAAGTGCAATTATGTAAATGATAAATATATATTTTACATGAGAAACTGCTTCACATGAAAGAAATGTCTTAAAGTTTGTTCTTTTACAGAGAAGTGCTTTCTTTCTATTTTTACTCTTACAATATAAAAAAAATATTACAGAAAAATTAAAGTTGTTTACACTGAAAAGAAGGGATTGATGAGATATTCCATAGACTATATACATGATTGCTTAGACCAGACTGACAGATAGAGACATCAAGTTTACAGTCATTATTTATGTTTTTTGCAAGAGCTTATTGAAAAAGTCATCAGTACTCATGAAAAGTTTTGCTCTCATCATCTGATTTGGTTGTAAGAAATTTACATGTATGTATTAGTTTAATAAAACATGATTTGATAGATGATCTTTTATCAAATGAACAACACTAAATTTGTAAGCAAAAAATAAACATGAACAAAGAATTATATTTTTCATGTCACTTTATTTCAGCATGTAAGATACATATGGAGACAGGAACATAATTTGATAATTATACAGAAAATAAATTATTAATTTATTGGTTGCAAATTAATGAAACACACTGAAGGCACATTTTTAGGGAAGATTATTGTAAGACAGATTTAAAAAGTATCATTCACAAGAGAACAAATCTTCATTTGAGCAATTTTTCTTTCTTAGATAAAAATTTATTTAGCTTCATCTTTCATTCTAAGAAATGATTAATATTTCCTTCTTTGAATTGTTAACTTAATATTTCATTTTAAGAATATTAGCGTACACATTTCAGTCATAGAAATACTAGTGTAATATTAATAACATTTCATTGAAGGAAATATTAGATGGAAAACTAAATGAAGAATGAACTGTTTTGATGAAAAATGCTTTAATTGACTAAATATAAACTTACAAAAAGGTTCAAAGCTCATAGAAGTAAAAAAAAAAGCTTTTGTTTCTTCTAAATGACATTTTAAAAGCCTGTCTGCAACATAAATATCACCACAGTGCATTGTAAACAAAATTAAAATATACATTAGCCTTGAGAAATGTACACATATACAAGTTACCCCAACATAGGCTGGGATATACAGGGAACACAAATGTTAACATTATGTTTTTCAAACAAAAGCAAGTTCACTTTGATAAGAGCAAAAGCAACAAATAGAAGGTACTACAAAACAAGAGCTTATGAAATTTATTCAAACACTTTGATTTGAAATTCAATACTGATTCTTTGACCAACTTAACAATTTTCACAACTCAATTGCAATGAGAAGCAGGTATAATTGACAAACAGTATTTTAAAAAAAAACTGTATTTACAAACATTTATTAAGTATATTCAGACATTTATTCTACAGTTGTAATTTGTCATAACACATGGTTAACTTACACAGAATAAATGAATACACAATAGCACAAATGCTGAAGTTGAAAAAGTTTGATTGTATGCTCAGAACTGCTAGAGAAACAGTAAACATTGAGAAGAAAAACATGACAAAAAAGTGGCTCAGAGCAAATTACATTGGAGGTTATACAAATATATAGAGAGGTTTGATAATAAATTGTTAACTGTAATTATTACACTAAATAACTAAAACCTATTGACACCTTCCAAATTGTGATTAATTACATTATAACAATCAATGATAATATAACATTAAAACTATGTATTATTTTGTTAGAGTTAAGAAATAACTAAAATATAACATTTATTTTCTAAAACTTGTAACATTTTTAATATTCCTGATACCTGACTAGTAAAATATATGTGTAACAAGTGACTATTTAGTTGTAAACAAAACTGACTAGATTTTTATTTTCTACGCAAAAAAAAGTTAATTAATAGTGGAGGATACACATCTATAATGATAACAATTAATAATTAACTATAAACTATAAACCAATAATAAGATTAAGTTTCATCCTCCTACACTTAAATAATACATATGTAAGCTGTATGTATTTAGTTGTATAGGATGAAAGAGAAATCACAAAAATAGATATTGATCCAAATTAGCTACTTTCTTTGAATTATCTCAAATTACAACATACTAAATAAACTAAAAATAAATTCCAAGTTTGTTTCTATGGCATTTAGAACTAAAAAAAACAATTTACAATGTTAAAGCCTTGTAGTTCAGGATTGATTTGATTCTGTTCTCAAGGGGGAAAAATATGCAAATTCTTTACAGATTGAATACATAATCACATATGAATGCTGTTCTGAATTAAGTCCCCTTTAAAAAATGGGGTTTTAATATAATAAATTGTTTACCATTGCAAATATACATAGCTACACTTGCATATTATGTATAATCAATAATTTAAAGAATAAAATTATATTCAGACACCAGTTTTTAAATATGGGGGAAGAGATACATAGTTAAAGTATGCACATTTTAAAGTAACTGTACCCCATATGCCTATATGGTTTTATTGCACAATTAACATTTAGTTATGACTGCAATAATTCAAATAGAAAATATTTACAACTGAGTACATTTTAAACTGACACTGATGAAACTGAAATTGGTGCTGACATATTGGTGTTTGTAATGAAAAGTAACCTGGATTTTTGTTTTAAAAAAAATGTTTTAGATCTATTTCTATAGCTTAGATTACTTATTTTAAAAAAAAATCTAACATTCAAATTTTATGAAATAGTCACAAAACTTATATGATTTTAAAATGGACATATAGAGAAAAAAATTTTTTATTAGTAATAGGATTAATAATTACAAATCCTAACAAACAGTATAATTTTTTTTCTTATCTTTTGGGTGTACTTTATTAGTAACATTAGCTCTAAACAAAAAGTAGCAACAATTACACTCAAATAGACTTCTTCTAATTAACAGTTAATTCAAACACATCATAACACCAGCTTATATTCAACACAGAATGACACACCAAGATACAGAGAAAGAAATACAGCTCCTTGACAAAGTCATCACAAATTCAATGTTGGAAGTCTCCATTTAGTCTTGAACCACTGGGATAGGCCATTACATCCAGAAAAGTATCGCCACAATTTCATTGCACTTCCAAAAATATCTCCACCATCATTTAGCACTTAAATGCCTTAATACTAATTGTTTCTTCAATGATTATTAAAATTATACAACAATTTATTGTACAGATAAGAGCAATTGTACATACAATTTAATATTTGAAGAATTGGGTTTTAAATTCCAAACAACTTTGAAAATTTGTAATTTGTTTTTAAAAAAAAAAGTAATTTCAGGTCATCCTGATTGTTGAGTATTTCAAAATATTGGCGTCTTTCAGAGAGACAGCAAGCTGGTACTAATATTACACTTCAGCCTTCAATGAATGCACTAATCTCTATTGCACGACACACTGCTTATTCTTTTGTCTATGCCTGCGTCCCCTTGATTGTAAGGCAGATTGGTTCCCTACTGTTCCGCCAATGCCCATGTCATCCACATAGGAGATTTTGTTGGCGTTCCTGGCATAGAAGTGGTAGTTGTAGTCAAAGTCGTCTGAACTACTTGAGCTGGAGCAGGTGCTGCATCTGTCGTCGTCAAAGTTGCCGTACATGAAGCGGTCAGCCGCTGAGCTGTCCAGTACGACAGGGCGAGGCTGACGGTGCCCGCGTGACTGATGGTGGTTGGAGTTGTTGTTGTGAGAGTTTGTTGTGTTTTGGTTGATGGACCTGCTCATGCTGGAGGAGGTGCTTGGTTGCTGTGTAGGCGCGCTGCCAGGACGGCCTTCAAAACTTTGGCTGCGAGGGCAACCGTTAGGTCGAGGACTGCGTGGTTCTCTGCTAGGCGGGGTTCTGGTTTGACTACTTGGGGGTCGAGAGATGGGGTTCATTTTCAAAGAGTCTGGTAACGGGATCCCTGAGGCATTTCTAGGGTGAGGTGGAGGTCTATTCAGTTGTGGGAGGGGGTCCCGTTTTTCAATTAATCTGGTGTTGGGTAGCTCAGGGTAGGATCTGACAGAAGACGGCTGGGCTTGGCGGTACACTGGAAACATATTAGAGGGGGGCACCCCGTTCTGGGGGAAGCCAGAGTAGCATGGGTCCATGTTCTGGTTGACATGGTGGTGGTGGTGGTGGTGCAGGTGGTTTTTACCATTGCTCTGGTGCATCATCATGACCGCTGCAGGCGACATCATGGTGTTAGGGTCATCTGCAGGGTGGTGGTGTGGCACGCTGACCGAGGCGTAATGCACACTTATATTTCTATCAGACTCCGGCTGGCTTGGATCCTCACTGCCAGGTGAAACTGGGTCACTCCTGGTTTCTGACTGGGGTGTTACCGAGTTATGAGAAGAAGGTTGCCCCCCTTGGCTAAGGTCTGGCATAGAGAACTGTGAGAGTCTGTTTCTACGTTTGGCTTCTTGTAGAGGGAGAGCATCCACCAGGCCGTCTATATTCAGAGTGTAAATGGGCTCCACCTCTTCTTCATCAACCTGCCCAGCATGCACTTCAAACATGCCTGGTGCGTAGACCTCGCTGTTGCT
This sequence comes from Physella acuta, assembly GCF_028476545.2. Classification (NCBI taxonomy): domain Eukaryota; kingdom Metazoa; phylum Mollusca; class Gastropoda; family Physidae; genus Physella; species Physella acuta. The sequence goes on along the minus strand of NW_026732078.1, from coordinate 72,721 downwards.
GCTGGTGGCGTAGCCCTGGTCCCTGTCTGACGAGGGGAGGCTGTCTGGGAGGGTGTACTGCTGCCGTAGCACCTCCTGTATCCCAGCTCGGCCTTCCTGCATGACATGACTCACAGGCGAGCTGACCCTGGCTTCTTGCATGTTGACCAAGTAATCTTCCGGCCTGCGCGGGGTCTGTGTGGTCATTGATCCCGCCCTGCTGCACGCGGCCGAGCAGTAAATGACCCCATGTTTGGGCAGGAAAGGTCGGCCGAGTAGACTCGTCTGACAAGTGTGACACCTGAAACACATCTCCGACGCATGCCAGTGTTGGCCGTCATGCGTCATTTGACCCTGGTCAACGCCGATGTGCTCACCACAGGTGTCACAGTATTCAGCAAACATATTCTCATAGCAGGAGCAGCAGTAGGGGCGACCGTCACGCATGATGTAACGCTGGCCACCAAGCTGTCTGTCACATTCTAAACAACAGAAGTGCTTCATGTGCCAACTGCTTCCCTCAGCTTCTGTGCATTCATCAGCAAAAATAATCTAGAAGGAAAAAAATTTGAAAATTACCAAAACTTCATGTTTTAATAACTCTAATGAATGTATTGTGATCTGGATCTACAGAGAATACAAAATAAAAAACCAATTACAAAAGACATATTAGCTCAATGTAAAATTGAAAGATATAAACAAATTTTTTAACATACATATGATTGTTTTTTCACATCAATTTTAATTTAATTAATTAGTTTAATTTAATTAATTGATTTTAATTTGTATATATGAATGCAATGCTAAAGTACATGCAGATTATATAAAAACACTAAAGAGAAGGAAAATTTACCAGGTGCAACTATAAAAATCTGAATAAGGAACAAGAATTTAATGGTACAAATTACCATAAGTAAAAACAAAAAAAATGAATTATGTCCCTTGGGCTAAAAAAAACCATTACTGGAAAGCTAGTTACATTTCTGGCAGCACGTAAAACCCGATCGGTTTCCCTACTGAATGTCTTTTTTTTCCCTTCCTCTGCCACTTGATGGTAAACAATTCCACATCCATCAACTTTGACAGTGAAGAATCGAAAGACAAACATTTATTTACTCTTGGTTTTTTTTTTATACTCAAAACCACGTTTTTAAGCTACAGAAATCGTGCTACTTCTTTACTCTGAAGAGTGTATTGATGATGAGTACAAAATACAGTGGTACCTCGGGATACGAATTTAATTAGTTCCGTAATGATGCTCGTATGTCAAATTGTTCGTATCTCAAAGCAATGTTCCCCAATGAAGTTTTGTTGAATAAAATGCTATTATCCGTTACGTATTTTTAATAAGAAAAATTTATTTATTTAAGGGGGACGTCCATAAATGACGTCACACTCGTAGGGGGAGGGAGGGTTCGTAATTTTGTGATGGTGTGTGATGGGGCAGGGGGGGGGGGGCTTCAGGTGGTGTGACGTCACACTTTTGCATATAAAGTGTACATTCATTGGAAACTTGCCGACTTAAGGTTACTGAAGATGTTGATGGAGGTGTAGGGTGGAAGCGATATGCGGAGCAGTCCATCTACTCTCTACACTGTTAATGCTCAACTCTTTTGGTCACTTTAATTCACCTACCCGTTACACAATTAATGCTACATTCTATCCCTAAACTTAATGGAACTTAACTCAAATTCACTGAACATATTTGAACTAAAAAGCTACTTCATAAAAATTTATTATTATTTTCACTAAATTTTCGTGCATTGCTCCTTACTAGTCCTAACCTTTGTCTCTTTGTTTTACTCACCTTTAAAACAAAACCTGTTACGGAGGTTCAGTGGCGTAGCGAGGTCGGGTATCACCCGGTGCGGCACTTAATGGTGTCACTCACCCCGCAGAGGCGTAGTGACCCTTCCCGGGGACAAACTTTCAACTTTCGATTTGCCTTGGTGTCACCCCCCCTAAATGGTGTCACCCGGTGCGGTCCGCACCCCCCCCCCCCCCGCTACGCCTCTGCGGAGGTTTATTTCTTACCAGATATTCAGATAAGTTTGGATACGAGTTAGACAAGCGTCTTTACTTAGCTGCAACGCACAATCAGTTGCAACTTTTTCATGGTGTTCTGTATCAATAACTGTGAACCCCGCTGATACGACTCCACGTATCTCAAAGCAAACAAATCGCCCGCTCGTATCTAAAAAAAAATCTCGTATGTTGGGGCAAGCGTATATCGAGGTAACACTGTAAGTTAATTAATCACTACGAAAATCGCAACGACTATGTGCGTATCGATACTAGGCAGAATATAATTTCCCACTACAAAAATCGCAGGGACACAGAGTATATCAATGAAAGAGTGAGTATCGATGCTGGGTGGAACTTATCTTACCACTAAAAAATCGCAGCGACAGAGTGAGTATCGATGAAAGAATGAGTATCGATGCTGGGTGGAACTTATTTTACCGCTAAAAAATCGCAGCGACAGAGTATCGATGAAAGAGTGAGTATCGATGCTGGCTGGAACTTATTTACCACTAAAAAAATCGCAGCGACAGAGCGAGTATCGATGAAAGAGTGAGTATCGATGCTGGGTGTAACTTACTTCATCACAAGCGGCACACCTGGGCTTGAGCAGCTCGGCGTGATGACGTCCACAGTAGAGCTGACCCTCGTGGTAGAAGTAGATCAGGTCAACCAGCAGCTCGTGGCAGGTGGAGCAGACAAAACAGGCCGGGTGCCAGCACGACTCGCCCTCCATCCGTGAGGCGAACACGCCCATGTCTCCCGGGCTCACATCCTGGGAACACTGCAGAACGGGGGGAAGGGGGGGGGGGGGTGAAATAAAGTTAATATACAAATATTAAGTCATGTAATGGTATCTTTTCGGTTAGCCGTACCAACACAAATTTGACTGTAAAAACAAAATTTTATTCAGGTTTCGAAGTAGCCAAGTGGTGGTACGTCTACTCCAAATGGATCCATAAAATAATACATTAGCAATTATTTAAAAAGAAAAAAAAATCAAATTATTCAAAATACTACGTGATTTTCCACACAAACTAGCCCCCATGCAACGAGAAATAATTTGTGCTTTTAGAAACATTGCAATATAAAAGTCGGGTTAGGGATCAGGATAAGTTTATTGTTTAGGCCTATAAATACAGTCGTCCCCCCCCCCCCCAACCCCACGAAACACGTCTACGCCCCCCCCCCCCCCAAGGAATAGAATTGATTTGGAGAATATATACTTTTACCAGTGTCCGCCATTACACCCCCCCCCACCCCGAGAAAAAAATAAGTCTGAAAGAAACACTGTATAGATACAAGCTGAACCATAGCTCCGACACGCCATGTCGGCGGTCATGGCAGTCCATAAGAGTTATGCTGACTGACGCGTCGTAGAATGGAAGTGTTACTCCACGTACCGGGGGGTCGGTGAGGCGCATTCACCACCAAGTCCATCTCACCTAGCAGAACTAAGCGAAATAAACAGCCGGGCGGAGCAGGCTGTTGTTGGAAGGTTGGGATAACCAAGACGACACACAGACAATTGAATTACAACTCGTCAAGAGAGTAGATGGAATAACCATCCCGAGTACACGCCTAGAAATAGTTTCGGGACTTCCCAATTTCATCTATCCTGCCATGCGTCATGGTGAATACATGCAACAAGGATTTATAGCCATTTAGAAGGGGGAGAAAAAAAAAAGAGAATTTAGCCCAAACGAGAAAAACGAATGTTCAAAGAATCGAGTAAAAATACCACTCATCGCTGTAAGTACGTGAGGTAAAAACAACAACATACATTGTGTACGTCACAAAAATCTCCATACAACTCGAGTACAACAACTAGGGGGTTCCTTTCAGCTATTTATACGGGGACGTTACTTTCTGCCCTCTCTTCTCTACTAATTAGACGTTATTAATCAATTTCTCCCTAATGGCCTCTGGAGACGGTGTGAATTTTTTATTTACAAACTTTATTCACATAGACAGTAAACACAAGCTAAACAATGTATACTTTTCTAAATATACTCAAGCTAAATAATGCATACTTTTATATGGGTAGGAGAAAGGTAGTGAGGGGAGGGGGATAAAATGCATTTCTACGAGTAAGAAGGGTGTGTTTGGATGTAGGGAAGAAAGGGGAGGTGGTGGGGGTATAATTAGGACTAATGAGCTTGGTCTGTGGGCTCCGGGTTATTATACAAGATATGCAGCGTCGCTTTGATAGCGCCATCTTGTGGCTTTTATCTTGTTGGGTGTCTCCGGGCTAGACGCCATGGCCGAAATAAAACATTTATAAAAACATTTTATAGCAGCAAGCTTGATCGTCAAACTGTACTAAAAGATGTAACATCCACAGCGCCCAAAGCTTTCACAATTTGTTATTTAGTAGCATACTATTATGGTTAGGGAGTTTCTTTCTCTTCTCTCTTATAGAGTCCTTTCATATGACGTCACGTCCGTTCGTGATACCTACGCCCGCCGCCACAGTGGTGTACACCAGACGTAAACACAATCAGCTGTTCGCCAGCGCTGGACGTGTTCACCAACGCTGGACGTGTTCACCGTATGTAAAGAATCGCGCCCGCGGAAAAGGAAAAATACGTTAAAAAACTTGAACTCTTAGGAATTGAAGATCCTTATACTGTTATTGACAGTTTCGTAGATAATATAAATATGTGGACAAAATTTCTAAATAAAAATAAATAAAAATAGTGTTAGTAATACTGTTTGCGTTTAGAGTTAAAGTAGCCGAATCTGATCAAATGCAGTTCTCGATACTTTGTTTCAGGTAAAATAATAAACTTCATACATTTTAATTATAAAAGATAACTATTAATAAAACAAATATGCTCGACCTTCACAAATACTAATAGTAAAAGACAAAGTCAAAAGTAATAATAAGAATAATAAGATCTAATAGTAGGCCTAATACCTGGCTCCGCTGGGTAGATTCTAGAATCTACTTCTTTACTTAAATTTAATTACTTTAGATCTACATTCGATTCAAAATACACCCATAATAAATCAAAAGTAGTCATAATAGACCTAATAAAGCATTTAATTGTCTCTAAGATCTAAAATCTCGCTCTATAATCTAATCATTTTTTTAGCAAACGAAATTTTCTGAAATTGAAATAGATTGTATGACTAGACTTAGATCTAGAATCTGCTACTTAAATTAAATTGTAAAAACTTTATACAAGCATGTAGTTGATATTATTGTAGTAGAAGGCTTTAATAAATTACTAAGGCCTACCTACTTTGTTGTCTTTTTACAGCAATATGTATCTGATATTGGACTGAGTTTAATTAAATTCAAATTCATATCTAGTAATTGGTCTACTAAGTTTTTGTAGCCTAGTAGTACAATCTAGATCATACCAGCCAACAACAAATAACCACATTATTATTATTTGGTTAATGATTAGGCTAATTTTTTTTTTAAATCCACTGTTTATAAAAGAAACAAATCAAGCTAGAAACATTTTAAGTGAGATGGTTTAGAATAATAACAATGGACCCAGTCTACAATTGATACAATTGCAGGTCTACATAGGGCCTACAGTCTAGTAGTTTACAGTAGGCACCTAGTGTGTAGCTAGTATACTAGTGTGTAGCTGTCCAGAGTTAAGATTCTTAATGCCTTAATGCTTTCCCCTGATAAGCCATGTGTGCTATAAATGACATAACATGACATCGAGGTGAGAAATGTTGATGGGAGAGCAGTGGGACTTTCCCCTTTGTTCTCCCTGCTGGGCCCTGAGGGTCAAATTATATAAGAAATACTATCTCTGTGGGGCTGGGTATCGATTGTATCACGGAGGTGAGACATTTTCAGGGGAGGGCAGGGCAGACTCCTCTTTGGTTTTATTGTGGGCTAGATACAGGTGGCGGCTGGCCATAATGAGGGTTGAACGTCAGTATTAATGTGTCTGATTACTTCCCTGCTGGATTATAAGGGTCTTAAATTGTATAACATGCTACCCAGATTGGTTATTACCCATGGATTATATTAGCCGTTGTAGTGTGGGTTTTGTAGGAGTTAAGTGGTCTCACGTTTGCTACAGTAGATAACCTATAATATATTACTGCATTTAATCAGCTTCGTCTACTTAAACTCTAAACGCAAACGGTATTACTAACAGTATTTTTATTTAGAAATTTCGGCCACATATTTATATTATCCACGAAACTGTCAATAACTGTATAAGGATCTTCAATTCCTAAGAGTTCAAGTTTTTTAACATATTTTTCCTTTTCCGCGGGCGCGGTTCTTTACATACGGTGAACACGTCCAGTGCCCAGCACTGGTGAACACGTCCAGCGCTGGCGAACAGCTGATTGTGTTTACGTCTGATGTACACCACTGTGGCGGCGGGCGTAGGTATCACGTGATTTAGGTCACGTGTTTGCAAGGACTCTATTGCCTCAGAGGCGTGTTAAGTTTGAGACACGTTCGCATTTGGAGTGATAAACTGGGAGGGCAAGTTGACCTTAATTACCTAACTCGTGAAACTAATGATTGGAAGCATCGGGAACTAAAATACACAAGTATCTGATCATAAAAATATTAATAGCGGAATTCATGAAAAAAAAAATTACCAAGCACTCAGATATAAAACTGTAATTTAAAATAAATACACATACACATAAAAAAAAACAACCAACAAGTACTCTTAACAAATGATAAAACTATTGTACAAATAGCTTTGAACATCTGTTTGGCTATACTTCAACTGATTAAGCTATTGTACAAATAGCTTTGAACTGTTTAATCACACTGCTACCACCATACGAGTGTTGAGCTATCAACATCTTAACAGTCAGGGTCGTATCAAACTTTTTTTTTACAAGTAGAATGATACGGTAGGCATCATTTTGTAACTAGGTCGCCCCAATTAGCACCTGCACTTGGACGTTTTAATTAACACCTGCTCCAATATACACATTGAACCTGGAGCTTCACGGCAGACAAACAAAGAGAGAAGGGGGGGGGTAGAGAAATAGTTTAAATGTTTCATGCACAGACATGTTTATTGAATAAACAAAGGTCTAATCCTTTTAAAAAAATGTTTTTAAAAAACTTAAGATTTAATTATGTTGGATACATGTTATCAAGTGTATGTTGTTGCTTTTTAAATATACACATACCATTCTGTATATAGTTTAAATATAGGCTACTCGCGAAAGGTACGAATTTTCGAAAGGTACGAATTTTCGCTACAAATGCTATGGCTAAATTATTTTCACTCTAAACTTTTTTAAAGCAGATAAAAGGATATGTTTTTCATTAAAAAAAACTACAGAATGAACCAGTTGAATGAATTTATTTTTAAACAGTTACGCCAGACATCAAGAATGTTAATGAATTCAAAATTGTAAATTAGGTCATGTTTTGTTTGTGCAGGTGACAAACCATTCACAAATTTCATTGAGACATTTTTTTTTGTTTGTTTTCCACGTTCCTGCACAGGTCGCCGGACTGGTAGTTTTGGGGTGAAGCGTTTGACAGGTTTATTTATATTCAATCAATCGCTATGTAAGCTGGTAGATCGGGCGGGACAGAGAAAGCCCCTCCCTACCCCCATATCGTTTAGGGGTTCAATATTTTCATATAAAAAATGTATAGCAAATCACCTACTTAGTTTTAAAATCGCCTAATTAAATAAGTTATTTCCAATTAGTTTGGGCCTTAACGAAGGATCCGTTTTGTAGGTCAAGGATCTATATTTTTGTGGGTACACATTTGCCATTTGTGAAATCTTATTAGGGTCTTGTCCAGATAAGCCCCGCCTCTAATGCAAAAAAAAAAAAAGTGTACGTACGAAAAGTTGAGCCCCGCAACTTTTTGCCATTTCTAATTTAATGCACACGCGCAACCTTGAGTGTTAGTTAAGGTTAAAGGTATCAAAATACAGACCTTTTCTCTCAACTTCGCATAAATTCTAAAAGTACAAGTTTCACATCCTCTTTTTATCGTTTTTTTTTTTTGTGGCGGGGGGGTTAACTTTTTTGGCGGGGCTTATCTGGACAAGATCTTATTGTAGGGGTCCTTTAAACGTGACGACAACAACATAAAAGCTAGCAGTTCCCTGAGCTGTACCAGGAGAGCGCCAGGTTGCACTACGCTTACCTGATAGCACTTGACCGTCTTTGAATCCTGATGCAACATCCGGACCGACCCCCTGCCCAGGGCGTCCCGCTTCCGCTGGGCGCTGAACATGCGCAGCTCATGGCGTTCCACCTCGGAGAGCGCGTGACAGTATCGAACCTCGTTATCGTGAGGCGGCAGCTGCTGCAGCAACTGGCGTATTCGATTCTTCTCGCCGATACTGTTGAGGTAAGGGACCCGCTCCTCAGGCAGACTGCTGAAGTAGAGATGGACCTGGAGAAGTAGAGTTTCAGTATATTAAGTTGTGTATTCATACAACTAGCACATGTTATTAAAATAAGTTGAAAGTCGGTGATTCTATTATTTCTGAAAAGTTTTTTCCTGCCAATACCACACGTGATTCTTGCAAGAGTAGGCTCGGGGGAGGGGGGTAGGAGGAAGTATAAACAGCTTCGATAAATCATCATATAAGTATTATATATATATATATATATATATATATATATATATATATATATATATATATATATATATATATATATATATATATATGTGTGTGTGTGTGTACTTTATTTATCACACAATAATTGGGGGGAAGGGAGAGGATCAAATATCTTGTACAGAAAAATTCAAGGTCACAAAATGTATATAAGTGTTTATGTGTTAAAATTCACAGTGCAATATACAGGTATGTCATAATTTAAGCGAAATTGAAAAAAAATATAAAAGAGCAGAAAGACAAAATCTTTTACACAAAAGAGAAGAATTAGGCTAATTTTAAAAATTTTCCCGTCTGCATTGGGTACGGCTAAGCTAATCACCCCCAGCCCCCCCCCCCCCCCCCCCCCCAGCTAACCTTAGACAGTTTACCCTAACGTGATAAGACAAACAGGACGATGACAAGGGGCAGATTATGAGGGATTAACCTGCTCACGCCAGGTTTACCATCAATTTATTACCTTTATTTAAAAATAGAAACGCTGTGATGTCTGGGAATTCCTTTTTTTTTATCAGATAAAAGATGCCTGTTAATCTAAGGCCTCCACCGTGTATCTGCTCGGGTAGGAGATGGGGGTCAGCATCATTACGTGAGCTTGTTTTAAAGTGCTTTTTAAAAAATTCTGTATGCATTTTTTAATCTTTGTGTTGACATAGCTAGCTGGTTTTATTTTTTATGTAAAGAAAAAAAAAGGTTACATAACCTTTTGGTGTTTCCGGTAACTTAGAAAAACTTGCCATGCCCATAAGGCATTAGCACACGAATTACTTCCCCTTGTCTGGCAGAGTACAGTCCCTGTAATACTGTCTGGCAATACGAGTAGCCCGTTCCACTTTTTATAATACCCAATCCAATAACAAATCTGGTCGGGTAAGAACACCCGTCTAGAAAAACACAGGACTAACATTTTTTAAATCAATTTCTCACTTGTTATTCAAATTGTCTAGAGTTTGTTTCATAGTTCCTTTTATCCGTATTGAAACAGTGCAATAGAAGAAAAAAAAATGTAGGCATACACCAAACACTAAATCTTAATGCAATGTATTTGAAAAACGTGGTCGCCGTTTATGTATTCAGCAAAGCAGGGTTTACTAAACCAGAGGAAGGACTGCATAGCCAGAACAATTTTTACGAAGTAAATCCAGACGTTTTGGTGTGAAACTTTCTCCCAAAAAATTAACAAAGATTTAAGACCAATAATTATTTATATTATTCTGAAAACATTCCATTCAAGTAGGTTCATCATGCAAGCCATTCTCCACCACTAAACACTTATTTATTTATTGATGAGGCAGTGGTTGGATGAAAGACTTAGTTTTATTGGAGAGTGCGATTCCTGCGGTTTATTGTAAAGTACGATTCCTGAGATTTTATTGTAGAGTACGATTACTGAGGATTTAGAGTACGATTCCATAGGTTTTATTGTAGAGAACTATTCCTGGGGTGTTATTGTATAGTACGATTACTGAGATTTTATTGTAGAGTACGAGTCTTGACGGTAAGAGAATTAACAATTGTACCCAAAAACACACACAGGAGATGTGTGTGTGTGTGGGGGGGGGGTGTGACAAGGATTTATGTTTCCATACAAGCGTTCACGGAACAAGTGCAGGAACTCACACATAGAACGGAGCAGTTCTATAATGAAAGGGAGGGGGGGGGGGGAGGGAGTGCAAGACAATCGTCAGACAAATGATGGGGGAACCAGAATAATAGCTCAGGGAATATGAAAGAACAGGTTAACATATTTCACACTTGAGTTACGAGAGGTTTAAAAAATATGCTTGATAGATTAAGAGACTCTTCTTATTAAATCAGACCTATGGGGGCGGGGGGATGGGGTGTAGGTAGACGAGAGAGAACGAGGGGAGGGGGTCCTATTTTCAACCATGGGATCTCTCCGCCAACCAGCAAGGCATCCATCTCAGCCGTCATTTATCTTCGCCTCCTACATGCAACTTTTATGTATCGTCCTGATCTCTGTACAAGAACCAATTCATTATTTAAGCGAGTCAAAAGATTTTTTAAGGTGGGCTTCTTATTTTTTTTTTGTATGTTAAGACAGGTTTTGTAAGGGTGGAGGGAAAAAATGAACGATCCCTTTCACTTGCCAGAAAAGCTTTCAAATATCCCAAGATGTCAAATTATAGATTAGACATTGTGTAAATATCTGACTCGCTCGTGGGGGCTAAAGGCGAGGGGAAAAAACTAATGTCAAATGAGGATTAGCCAGTTCCATCATTTCAACGTCTCTTATATAATAAAAAAAAATAAACGAAATAAAATGTTACACAAAAGTTACCCCGAAGTATGGTGTTTTATAATTCTTTCGGCAAACACTACTAATGTTTGTTTCTTAGTTCCAAGTTTTTAAATTTCAATTTATTTTAAGATGCTATGCTAAATCGAGACACGGGGTTAATATAAAAATACCGCTGGTTTAGATATTAATACCTAAATCAATATCCAAATGTAAACACTGACATCTGTGAGCCGATTTTTAAAGTTGCGAATTTTAATCCACCTGATATGATATTATTCAATTTTCAAATAAATATGAAATTTTTATTTGGGTAAAATTTGATATTCGTAGCAGTATTTTTGGAAGGATATAAAATTTTAATTTAAGAACTTTTTTTAAAGCTAAATTTTAAATGAAACAGTCTATATTTTAAAAAAAAATTGTTAACATGACTAAAGAAAGTTTAAAAAACAAAATAAAACATGGATTGGGAAAAAAAACCCACAACAACACTGGTCATAAGCAGATGGCTAAGAACAGCAGGGGCAGATAATGGGCAATCAGGGGAGGTGACTCCACGAGAACGAGTTTAACGGTGATTTGCCGCTCATGGGATGGCAAATGGAGAAAACGTACACAGGTTGGAAGATGTGGCCGCCTGAAAATGTCATTTTCTACCCACTTTAAATCTCCGAACGGATCGGGATGATTAAACGGATCGCAGGGGAGGGGAAAAATATAATTGCACAGGTATCGGCCACCCGACTCTGACCCGCGTGACGTCATGCGTACAAAATTGTTTGTTCACCTGTACGGCTTACATAACTAACACTTGGAAATAAGATGGGCGCTTCCCTATCAGATTCCAGATACACTTTTATTTTTTATAGGTATATATATATATATATATATATATATATATATATATATATATATATATATATATATATATAGCTATAAATATCTCTATCTATCTATCTATCTATCTATCTATCTATCTATCTATCTATCTATCTATCTATCTATCTATCTATCTATCTATCTATCTATCTATCTATCTATCTATCTATCTATCTATCTATCTATCTATCTATCTATTATATATATTAACTTGTGTGTGTCCTGTAAAAAGGAAAGCCGTTGAACCAGTCATGCGATCTTGAAGTAGTTTCCCCATATGTTCCATTAGTGTTAATCTACTCACCCAAACCCTCCATACACATCAATCACCAGTACCTCGTACACAAGCAGACGATTCAAATCTATCAAGCAGAAACAAATCCAAGTTTTATATTTACTTTGGCCCAAACGATTCAAATCTATCAAGCAGAAACAAATCCATGTTTTATATTTACCTTGGCCCAAACCACCAGGCATGGCATATTTCATCTAAATCAGATGCTAAGCCCCAAGTTTGGATTTTTTTATTCTGCGTTAAAAGTATCGCGGGCAAGTATCGTATCGATGAAACATAACTTGTGTGTAGAAACCGGAGGTCAATGCAAAGATTGGGCAGAAGTCATTACCTTAATTAGTCAATGGTGAGAAAAGATAAGAGGAAACAATAGGCAAGAGAAGCCAGCAGGCTAAGTCAAGGGGAGGAAGTCATCAGTGGAACCAGACAAGGGAGATAATATCGTGTGGATGTGGGTGACCTTTCCCTGCTCGCGGGGGACTAAACATAGACATCCAGACACGCGCCTCGGAAATGTTAGAACTCGCGTCTCGTCAGAGGCGGCGCCCGTACAAGTGTGGTGGGAAGGAATCCGTTGTCAAGGGCGGAGCCCGCACAATGCTTGTGGGTAGGATTGGGCTGTTAGGCAGAATCCCACTCGTTGGATCGTTGGATGTGGCAAAAATTATAGTCACACATGTTAGGTCAGGGGGGCTGGAAATACATTTTTATGTGTCGGTTATTTGTGTAATAATAATAAGTAGGAATAATAATAAAATAGTTTTAAGAAGCCTAAAAAGTATTTTTACAGGGATATCTATAAGGTAGAATAACAAAATGACATTATTCGTAACCAACCGCGATGAAGTAAGGTCGGTTTGGGGTTGAGGCAAGGCATTGATTTTAAAACTTTAGCTTTCTTCTTTTAAAAATAAATTTAACTGATACATACTTATTTTATATTTAAAAAAGAGACCTAACTACACTAACTAGTGTTCTTGGTATTCAGATATCAATTTTATCAAAACAAATCTATTTTTATATTGAGTGCAACTATCACTCCTTGATTACCTTTGGTCCCACTCCCCCAAAGATTTGATATATGTGTTATAAAGTCAAGAACATGCACATAAACAAAATCGCCAATCCCAACTTTTATATAAATATCCAAAGCATGAGACTGGAAGGGTGGGGGGGGGGGGGGGGGGAAATCAAACGCGATGTTTCATACAAGACATCCGCAAAAAGCAACAAGCTAAGGAGTGACCGCACACAAACACACAGTGCTAGAGACAGATGGAAACTTGCATGTCTCGCACATGGGAGTTGTGGCACGAATGGTTACAAATGGTATCCTTCTCACCTGGCAGGGGCGGTAACCGCGTGATGTACGATTTCCGCCAAGAAGCTGCGAGATGTCTAATTTTGTCTAATTGGCTCTTTTAAAATATCTCTTTGCGTGTTTTTATTTATGTTTGGCCCTTTGTTTGTTTTAATGGTATTTCCCAGATAAACATGGTATCGAGCTCAGTGAGTTGCATACGTCATTCTAAACAGATGAAGTAAACAGAAGAGTAAGGTTGGACAAAGTATTACTGAGAATAGGTGTTGTTTAAAAATGAAGCCAAATAAAAACACAAAAACAAAACACATACATAGTTATTGGTAGTCACAAATTTACTTCTTTATTTGGTATAAAGACGTTCGAGGGGAATATATACATTTTTTAGTTTCTTTTTCTTCAAATTTCAGTTTTTTTGAAGATACCGGGCTACTATAAGATTTAATAAGTAAAAAAAAAAAGGCAAGCATTTTAAAGAAAGAAGTATTTACATAACAGAAGCAGCGATGTGCTTAGAGAAGTAAGTTTTAACCTAACCTTACTGACTCAGCAAGATTATTTTTTTTGTTGTTATCGATCTTGAATATTTCCAAACGTCTAAATAGAGTAATGGTTCTTTGAATAAGGGAAATAATTCTTGGAACTTCGCCGAATGGACGCTACTCACGAGAAGTTGCGATTCTGGTCCGAATAAAAATTATTCTATTTTTTTTTCCTACAGGAGACTGGTTATGCATGCAACTTCGGTGTGGTAAGCAACAATACAGTACGGTTATAGAGTGAAGCCACAACAATACAGTACGGTTATAGAGTGTAGCCACAACAATACAGTACGGTTATAGAGTGTAGTCACAACAATACAGTACGGTACAGTTAGAGATAGTGTAGCCGATTGGATAGCTACAACATTACAGTACAGTTAGAGATAGTGTAGACCGATTGGATAGCTACAACATTACAGTACAGTTAGAGATAGTGTAGACCGATTGGATAGCTACAACATTACAGTACAGTTAGAGATAGTGTAGCCCGATTGGATAGCTACAACATTACAGTACAGTTAGAGATAGTGTAGCCCGATTGGATAGCTACAACATTACAGTACAGTTAGAGATAGTGTAGCCCGATTGGATAGCTACAACATTACAGTACAGTTAGAGATAGTGTAGCCCGATTGGATAGCTACAACATTACAGTACAGTTAGAGATAGTGTAGCCCGATTGGATAGCTACAACATTACAGTACAGTTAGAGATAGTGTAGCCCGATTGGATAGCCACAATAACAGTACAGTACAGCTAAATCTAATGTATTTGCAAGCAAGCAAAACACAGTCGTATACTGACAAATATTAGCCCTCTAAAGACCGATGAAGCGTATCTGTCCTACAACGTGCGTTAGAAAGTCGACTCATCAGCCCTCCATCATGCCGTCCACTGAAGCGTATCTATCCTACAATGTGCGTTAGAAAGTCGACTCATCAGCCGTCCATCATGCGGTCCACTGAAGCGTATCTATCCTACAATGTGCGTTAGAAAGTCGACTCATCAGCCGTCCATCATGCCGTCCACTGAAGCGTGTCTGGTCCTGTGCTAGAGAGAGCAGGTACCTCCACACCTGAATCCAACATCAAGGCACAACCCAGACACGGTGTGAGCGGCGTTTACTCACTTTCTATTTGAAGTACTCATCTTCAGCTTCATTAGAGAGGTGGAGGAGGGGGGAGGGAAACCTCATTTCCTGTTGGCTAACGAAGTGGCGCTTGTTTTCAAACGGCGAGTAACTTCGGCAAAACACTATAACGCCACGAGTGGTGACAGAAGTTTGCTAACTATAAACTGTGAAATTTTTAAAATAACCCTAACGCTAATGATAAGGGCTGGCCACTGTTCGTGTTCTATCGGCTAAGTGTGACGTTCGTACAGTGGAAAACGTTAATTGAACGAACGTAAAATTGACAATTTATTTTTAGAGTGCATGCCTGTTCTTTGAGAAGGACTTCAAAGAATTTGAAGTCCAAGTGTTTGTGATATTAAAGATTCGATAATGTTCAGTTATGAAAGTACATGAGACTTGTAGGAGAGAGAAAAACAGTGAATTCCAGACTTAAATCTAAACCTCTCTAACAGAGGCGTAGCGAGGGGGGGGGGGGGGGGCGGGGGGGGACATATGTCCCCGGGCGCCGACCTTAGGGGGGGCGCCAAATTGAAAGTTTGAGGGGGGGGGGTGCAAATGAAAAGTTCGAGGGGGGGTGCAAATCGAAAGTTTGAGGGGGGGGGGGTGCAAATGAAAAGTTCGAGGGGGGGGGGTGCAAATCGAAAATTTGCTCCCGAGGGGGGCGCCAAATTGAAAGTATGTCCCCGGGCGCCGGGAAGGGTCGCTACGCCTCTGCTCTCTAAAAAATATTGTTATGACTATTCACGATTCTCCAGAACCAACAGATTTTTAAAAAAAATATTATTCGACTTAATGACCGAATGAAATCATTAACATGGTCTGAATTTTGAGTTTTTTCCCGATGCTGGTTAAACCCGTTTCATTTTTGGGTAACGAAAAAAAAAGTGCGACATAAAAATGGAGTCTAATGGGTTAAAAAAAAAGAACATTACTCTTGTCGAATATTTTGTTACGCCGTACTCGTTTTCAAAATAATAGCCTCCCTTACTTCCTGAACCGTTTTTTTTTTCTTCTTTTATGGTTAAGGAATAGGTTAAAAGTGACGTCACCGCGAGCCATATAAAGTGGTCCATTGGTACTGTAGCGACACTCACAGATAACATGATGAACTTGATGAGGGACCAGTGTGGTAGTCTATCAATTATACTATAGCAATATACCGTTTTAATAGGCGTGTACATATTGTAAACCGAACAACTGAATAACTATATACAATAAAATCACTTAATGTATTTAAGCTCCCATGTTATTGCTCATTGAACACTTCCACCCCTTATACTTTAACATAGAACAAACTTTTAAAACACACCACACCTCCTGCAGAAAACCCTAGTTTAAAGCTGTGTTCACTGAAAACATTTCAAGACACAGAGCAGTGAAAAGCAAAGGCGTGTTGCATAAACAGATCAGCCAGACCGTTGTCACATCAAAGTCTGAATCTAGCCACACCAGGACCACACATGCACGAGCTAACAGACCGGGGTCCTGACCAATCGCCCGTCACCCAGAGCTGCGCCATTTGGTCTTCGTCAGTTGTGTGTGGGACATCGCCGTTTGTGGGAAATACATCAGAAGTTGCCTTCAACACCGCAACAGAAATGCCTGATAAGGGAAGGGGAAATAGTAATGCAGGAAATAAGTGATCGGTTCTCTCCCTTCATGCAAACTTTACTTGGTTCTTGCACAAGGTTTGATAACTCATTAATTATCAAGAATTAGTTATCAAAAGTAATTTTTAAAAATTGATAATCGAGCAATTTGCTGTTGGGTCAATTAGACTAATTAGCGTAACCCGCATAAAAAAACCAAAATGACTTTTTATTTAACAAAAGGGAGTATAGGGTCCAATAAATATTTGTAGGTGTTGGGTAGGAAAAAATTCTACTAAAAGAATACCAAATGGTCAGGTATTTCGCCTTCTAATTTCTCAATTCTCTTTAGGCCCAGAACCCATGCCTCGCGTCTGATTCCTGACGGTCGGGCCGCCGATATCTTTGATCCCAGAGAAGCCTAAGGTCAGGACAGGTGTCGGCACAGTAAAAGAAGAGACGGTGTCTAGATCTGTAAACAGGCCTCAGTCAGTTGTCGGCCTAAGGAATGTCTTACTACCATCGCCACCAAAGGTACCCAAAGGTTTAAGTAGGAATGTCTTGGGGGGGGAGGAGGAGGGGGGGGGGGGGGGGATGCTCCAGCTGGATTTTAAAATGGGACATCAAAAGGTAACCAATTTTTTTTTTTAAATACAGTGACTGCAAATATTCAAAGTGGTTAGATCAAAGTTTTCTTATGGGTTATTAAAAAGTTGAATGTGAAATTCGTAAGCTAAAATTTTTTAAAATTTTATTTCAAGGTTTAGTAACAGCTCAAACAAGCATCCCTCGTTTGGAACATCTCACGGCATTACAAAATAAAAACAAATAGCTAATGTCTTTTTTCGCAATCAAAGGCTAGAGGACCAAAATCTATCAGCTACCCACAACCTATGTACGACCTAATACCAGGTAACTCAAAAAAAAAAATTGAAGTTTTTATTAAAGCATATTTAAATCGCAGTCACTTTAAATATTGTGGTGTACTTTTACTTGTTATAGATAAAATTTGTAGATACTTAAAGTATAAGAAACATTTTTTGATTATACGTCAATCAAATTACAAAAATACTACAAGAATTAAAATTATTTATTTTAAAATATAGCAAAAATTTACAACAAAAGTATCAACAAAACTATAATAATAATAATACATATTGTATATACAATATTGTTTGGCTTTACAACGAAAAAAAAAACAACCTTCCATGGCAATCGAATAAGCAATGGGGCGAGAAACGAGGCCGACGCAATAATAAACACCGGGGTCCGCTTCACCCTAATGACGACGTGTGGCGAGATGGTAATCCGATCAGTCCCCCAACGGGCGCGGGGGTTGTGTAAACCCATTGTTGGGGTCCGTGAGATGCGACGGCTTGAGAACCGCCCCGGGTAGAGCTAAGCGGTCGCGCCGGTGGGCAAAGACAACAAATAGCCGGTTATCGTTGTGGCCTGCACCCCGTGACTGGATGTAGCCAATCGTTAGCGAGAACTCGAGTTTCCAGTGCGAAGGTTTTATCATAATAGAGAGGTACATGTTTGCTGTTTGTACTAGCGCCAGTGGTTAGAGTTCCGTGTTTTTATTTGTCGGCTGCTAAAGCGGAAGTGATGGAGGTAGTCAAGAAGCTTAAAAAAAGTTTGAGAGGGAAAAAATTTAAATATCCGAAAAACATATTGTATGTACCTTAACTTACCTTAGAATATCAACATATAATAAATAGGCCTAGCTAGTTAGACTAAAACTAACATTACCGTAACATGGACATAAGCTTACTTAAATGTAACAGATGGACAATGACTGACTTAATCTTAACACATAGACTACAGCTAAAAACGTACCACACAAACCAGCGCCAACCATAACATATCACACAGACCACCACTAACCATAACATATCACAATGACCACCGCTAACCATCACATATCACACAGACCACCGCTAACCATAACATATCACACAAACCACCGCTAACCATAACATACCACACAAACCACCGCTAACCATAACATACCACCGCTAACCATAACATACCACACAGACCACCGCTAACCATAACATACCACACAGACCACGGCTAACCATAACATATCACACAGACCACCGCTAACCATAACGCATCATACCTCGACTGAACTTTAATCCATTTCAGAAACTCACACACGCTATACCCACATCAGCCAAACCAACACGAACATTTAATAACGGTACTTTTTTTCTTTCTTCTTCCGCTTATGAATTAAAAAAAAAAAAACTACCCTTATCAGACTGGCCATCTCTACACTCCAGAATGGGAGTTCTTTACCGGGGCGCAATGACCCTCAAAAGGTCACAGTTTCAGAGAGTTCGGTAGTGTTAAAAAAGTAGCTCTTTACCGAGGAGAAGTCTTTGCTTGAAAGGGTACATCGAACTTTTAGAAAACGGGTTGGTTCAACCCCTGCTCCTAATGGTTGGCCCAACCCCTGCTCCTGATGATACTCTTTTCATCTCATCTCAAACCGCCGAATGTATTAAGATAACGGGTAAGTGCATAAAGGTCAGCATGGTCAATTTTTACGTTTTAAGTCATGTGCCCTCACGTGCAGCTCTGTACAAAAATTATTTGACTTTTTTTTTTTTTACAACATAAGGGTGTCGCCACTTGTGAGATTAATTTATATCCCAACGTATAAACTCCAGTATGAAATAGCCCCGTAAAGAGTTTAAGATTATTTTTTTTACAATATAAATTGACGTGAATAAAGTTTTTTTTTTAAATTGTTTCGTGTGAAATATTTGCAGACGGTTTTTTAATCTACCTGATGTGTCTGGAAGCCTACAAGTACCACAACCACGTGCTTAAACTATTCCAACAATTTCACACTCCTGCACCCGATGCATGCATGTCGAGTTTTAGAAAAAATTTATTCCCAGCTAAAAATTTCAGAAGCTGAGTAGTTATTTTTAAAAATAGATCTCATGACGTCGGCGACCCCATGTGATACAGTGGGTGGTCCCTCTAATGTCTACTGCACGCTGGGTGCTATCTTTTATAACACAGGTTCCACATTAAGAGGTTCATCCTGCGCTTGATGTGATACTATAAGCTACTAGGCACGGAGTACTTGATGTGACTGGTAGTTATATCTCTTCAACTTAGACCGGGAGGTTGTCGGGTGGGGATGTGATTGTCAGCAGTGGTCAGTTCTAGTGGTAGTCAGGATCAGATCTAGTGGTTGTCAGCAGTATTCCGAGTTCAGTAAGCGTTTGGTTTACAAAGAAGGCATTGCTTCATACAAAAACAAAAGTAGTGTCGAGGACGGATGAATCCCAAGGTGGGTTGTGATGACGTTGTTCTGTCTTGAAGATAAAAATCTCTCTAGAAGACGCCTCAGTATAATTTCTCTGTATTATGTCATTACCTCAGTATATAATATCTCATGTCTCAATACCTCATATACCTCACTACACTATATTGCTCACTATGATATAAAACCTCACTACTATTACATACTACCTCACTATTATATAACACCGCCAAATTTACAATATATATAATAATATTTCACTGCGATATAGCACCTCATTATAATATGATACCCCTACAATTTCAACACAGACCCCTGACAAGAAAAAAAAATCTGCTTAGTATGAAAGAATCGCGATATGAGAGGATTTACAATACGATAACAGAGGTGACGGCTCAGAGTAAATAAACAAACAGGCGTTGTTGGCCATGTTCTTACACAAAGTTAAATGCTAACGTTCTCAGTTTCTTACACATACTTTAATTTACTTTATCAAAAGCATATGGCTACAGAATATTTTTTTTAAACGTCAAAATAAAGTCATAAACTATACTTTTAACTTTTTTTTTACAACTCACATGATCTGTGTCAGTAAATATAACAATACGAGTATTAAGAGGAAACATGCTATGGACATGGTTGCGCGTCATGCTAAAATGGTGCCGTGTTAACTTTATGAAGAAACGGCTGCTGTAATGATAGCTGGAACGTCAGTCCCCACCGATTTTTTGTGTGCTGATTTGGTGGGTTCATCACACTATACCAGTTCAGTTATTGGTTATAGTATAAACTGGAGGTTCACAGACAGACAGACAAATGTACTGTTCAACGAAAAGGAGGTAAGACTAGGCGATCAGAGTTATGTACGGACAGATAGAAAGATAAATAGATATAGATATAATAATATATATAGGCCTACAGACAGACGAACGGATAGACGGAGAGACAGACGGTCAACAGATAGATAGATAGATAGATAGATAGATAGATAGATAGATAGATAGATAGATAGATAGATAGATAGATAGATAGATAGACAGACGGATAGATAGAACAACAAGGTTCATTAGCATCACAAATGAATCCCGTACCGGAAGTGATAACAATCTGAGCTCTAACAAGAAGCAGACGTCAAGCAAACGCCACAAATTACATCAGCACCAGGCACACAAGGCGCCTCTCTTGTTTTTAGCACTCGGCTATCTGCTGCTATTGTTATCGTCCTGATTTCCCTCGCGACCCCCCCCCCCCCCCCCTCTTTTCCACAGAATTCCAGAAAGTAAAGCGGGAAGTGTACAATGAGGTCCAGATTTTAATTTAAGCCACACTGATGAGGGAAGATTTGCGTCAGGGTTTTGTCCAGTTAAAGTCGTCGATCACGTGATGATCCGACCAGCAACACGTGACCACCATGTTTTGGGGGAGGTTGTCATGTATTGATCTTTGATCTCTTATGAGCGCCCCTTCCCCTTCTCCTTTCTGTCACACCAGCTTCTCCGGTCCCTCTTGTCTTTCTTCACTCCCCTGTCTCCTTCCTCACTGCTCCTGTCTCTCAATCCTTTTGCCCCTACCCCCAGACCAGTCTCAGTAACCTCCTCCTATCTCTCTACTAGTCTCCATACCCTCCCTCATGCCTCCTACTTCACCTTCTCTTGTCCCCCCCCCTTCCAGTCTTCTCACCCTCCTGTTTCCATACCTTCCCTCACCTTCTCGTGTCCAACCTCCCTCCTGCCTCACGCACCTTCTCGTGTCGTCCCCCCTACTCATGGTCCCCCCCTACTCATGTCTTAATATCCTCCCACTCACCTCCCTCATCTTCTCATATGCCCCCCCCCCATGTCTCAATACCCTCCCTCTTGCCTCACTCACCTCGTGCCCCTCAATACCAGTCTCTTTACCCTGCTCAAGTCTCCCTACTTCCCCCATGTCACACACCCCCTTTCACGCTACCCCTCTCATTAAAAATCCCACCTCAAAGATCCGACAATGTCCCCACTTACTGACCGACTATTTCACTATAAGAACCCCACTCACATCCCCTACCAGAATGTCCCAGCTGCTTTCCCTAGCAGCCACCTTAAACAAAACAATCCCATTTATTCTCTCTCGTATAACAACCGGCACCTAGCTTCCACAGAAACCCAACACAAACCCGAGGTACCCGTGACTCACTGAAGCGCGTGCGTCGTGAGCAGTTTACGCCGTGTGATCACGCCATCTGGTGCTTACCCACAGACATACCAGCGCATTGTTTACCTTCCTCCTCGCATAATTGTGTACACGTAAATTAACAATTATTACATCTGAGAGAAAAGAGCGTTTTTTTAAACACTACAGACAAAAACAATCTCGTGTGCAAGGTAACAGCTTAAGTAGGTATTACTTCCCTTTAGTCTGGATTACATCCATTTAGTTGGTACTGATTCCCTTTAGTAGGAATTTCATCCCATTATTACAGCAATTATCCACAATGAAGAAAGTGATAGTTAGAATTAAGGTGCGTTTTTGTTCTCCCTGACTCCGGCCAGTTTCCGATTTGGCCATTTTCACACTTTGGCCGAGGGATGTAAAACAACCCGTGTGTATGCTACTTTGGCCGGCCGTTTCTCGAAGTGGCTGAAAATCCTTGAAGACAATGTTCACTTCTAATGTATTGGGGTTAGAGTTATGATCAGATACTCGGACCACTAACAACAGTCGCGTCTTCCCAAACACACACCGGAGAGCACGGCAACATACAATTCTACAACAAAATGCGCAGCTAATCGCTGCAACAGTAGACAGAAACTAGTGCGATTTGAAATGTTCAAAAAAGTTCTTTCCGTGGTAGGAACAGCTTACATAGACTGTATAATTTATAATGGAATTGATATTAAAAAATGGGTGGTCTTGATAAAACAATTATAGTTGTGTTTATCTCCAGGAATTTGTGATAAATGTCACCATGCATGTTAAGAAGACGATTATCAAATTTCACTTCATAATACGCTTCACTAGATAATATAATGGTCGTTGTTTCACGTACATGAAATCTAGGCAGACAGAACTATTCTGTGCAAAAAAAAAAAAAAAACACCAGAAATTAGCACACACCATACATTTGATTATTTGACTTGAATTGTTTTGATGCAGACTTAAGGGCCTGCCGGGGATATCACACCTCTAGTTTTCAGGAAATTAAGTTTTAATCCAGGTGTCCTAATTCAAACACACGCCCCCGGCCATTAAAGCGGGCAGAACAACCAAAGTTAACATCAATAATCCGAGCGTTTCCTTTAAGCGGAGCTCCGTTAAGTCAACCTCACGGCGTCCAAATGTGCAAACACTTGCAGGTAATTAATTTTAATCAGCGCATGCGGGAGGGTATCAATTCTCCATTAGCTCATAAACTGCAGGTAGTTATCTAGACGTGGAATGGATACGGCTTCTTGCTTTATCCAAAGACATAATCAATAGGAACTTCAAAAACGGGAAATATTTTTTTTTCGACAGATAAAGAAACGAAACAAATATTTACTCTGTGATATTGAAAACAACGAAAAACAAAATTTTGTTGGGCGCCTAGGCTTATCGTGTCCAGTTTTCCAGATTATTGAACCCGAAATCCCCCCTCCCCCTCTCCCTAAAGAAAAAAAGGGGGTGGGAGAGTGCCGGAACATTAGGAGAAGATTGGACCCAGAGTGGCGTGAAAACAGGGAAATGAAGACATCACCGGCCAGTGAGCAGGGATAGAATGGTCAATCGTCCATACACCCGTTTCATTCCACTGCAGACACGGCGACCACCGTCTGCCTGGCGACCAAAGATGAATTCGGTTTGGTTTGTTTTTATATATCGCGGTGTTTGTTTTATGCCGCGGGATCTAGAAAACTGACCTCAAAGTGATTTACCAGAACGGGTATGGAGGATAGTGGACAACATGGAGCCGTTACCAATGTACTTGTTCATGAGTGTATGGACCCTTGCTTGTATGTGTATACGCATAAGAATAAAGAAAAGGTTAGCCGGCTGTCCCACGCATTAACAAGGACAGGCAGTAATTCGATTAGAGGGAGGTTTGTGTCACACTTGGGGGTCAAGCGAGGGCGTAGGACCAGGCTCGATGGTCATTGGTCAGTCCTAGACAAGAGTCAATGCACGGCTGGGGACTGGCCAAGCGGATCATATTTTATGAGCCGGCTTTCATGGCCCCTGTATTAGAGTTAGGGTACAGTATTAGATAAATATTTCGAGTGCTTTATTTCTCGTGTCTGATTACTCTGTGTGCTATTTATTTGATGGCTGTTATGTTTCATGTTGTAGGCTTGCTATAGAAATAACAGTGTGGGGAATTTATATATATATATATATATATATATATATATATATATATATATATATATATATATATATAGAGAGAGAGAGAGAGAGAGAGAGAGAGATAGAGACAGATATATTCGTGAATTTTTTATTTTTTGTTTTTATTTTGCAGTTTTCTGTTTAATGAGAGAAAAAAATATCCACATGTTAACGAGCTATATTTAGTTGGGCTGCTAATTAGTGCTGTTGATTAGCACCTAGTTTTGTCTTTCAGCTGGTTTACTAGGTGTCGCAGGTACAAAGTGCGAGTTCACACCTGATAGGCTCAGGGTCAGGTTCGTGCACAGGTAAGGTTAGCACTGGAGGTAACCAACTAGAAGCGTCAGTGTCCAAATGATGGATGGTCCGACAGATAGCCCGTGTGTCACGTGGTAAGAGACACTTCACCTGGTGCTAATGAACTACAAAAAGAAACTGAAGACTTACGCGATTCAAAAATCATAACAGCAACAAAGCGATTATTTTATTATTTTATTTACCTCGTTGTGGTAATTATAGGTAATAATTTTGATACGGGAATGCTAATTAACTGCATCCAATCAAAACTGTTAAAAAAAAATAACCTATCTAATAACATGCGATTTCAACGAGCAACCTATGAATAATAAATAGGACCATCTGTGCCGGTAGTTATAAACAAATGGCGAGTGCTGTCCCTTGTTCTAAATATAGCCCGCGTGAGTCCTCAGCATTACGTTTGTTTAAAATTTCCCTAACCTAGATCTAGAGAGTTCTGTAGGAGAGGCTCGCCTTAACTCTCAGCCAACGTCTGCTCTAAGCCGCCACCTGTCTTACTCCATCTTTATTTACCTGGGATTTTAAACTTTTTCGGCATTGGAATTTTTTCTTTTCTGTCAAGTACGGGAGGGGTGGGTGCTAGAATTAGGGGTGGGGAGTCACCAGAATTATGATTTGTGAGAAAGGATAAGGCTGGGGGGGGGGGGGGGGGGGGAAGTTGACTCATCTGACGAAAATAAAGCACAAAAGCGTGGGGGTGGGGGGTTAATTAAGGTTCCTTAATTAGATTCACATTCAAGCTTTGTAACTTAAGCTATAGAAATTGATGTTTTTAATAAGACGAATTTCTTGCAAGGAACCCAGTTTCGATGTCTATTGGACGTTCATTTTTGAGCTGAGAAGTCATGCGTAATGCGTCATCTCTGTGTATTTATACGAATACACACATCATCGCTAGAGTCATAATTATGCAGTTTGTCGGAATTTGATTCTTATACAATATGTCGTTACTGAAGTCATGTGCAATACGTCATTATTTCAGTGATACAAAGTTCGCCATTACTGAAGTAACATTATATATATATATATATATATATATATATATATATATATATATATATATATATATATATATATATATAAACGTTCTAACACCTAAGTTTATTCAAAAGGAAACTGGTGCCAGATGAAATAAGAGGAAATTTGTATTCATGTAGAATCATGAGAGAAAAAAAAAACCTCAACAATAATAAGAAATGGGAACGTGATGAGGGGTGGGTGGGCGGTGATTCCGTCTTCAACATGAAATTATGTAAAGCGAAATTTTTAGAATCATGTTAAAATGAATGAAGTTAAGGTGAACTCTTTCGAGGGAAGATTGGGTTAGATTTCGCCGGTGAATTTCGGCAGATGCGCCTTGATACATAAATTATATTACCCTCCATCTAGATCTCTTAAAGAACGTGCAGGGGCGAATCTTCAAGTGTGACAACTGGAGTAATCGTTTGCTTTCGAGGCTACTGAACCCACACAACCACTGGCGCCCTGGGTTTGATAGCTGCAACATTTCTTCAGACGAATGTGGTAGGGACAGGCAACTCTATTACGTCAATTTTAAAGTTGGACAATTTGTGGACTCTTTTTGTTAGACACTCTAATCGACCCCCCCCCCCCCCACCCCACCAAAACACAATGTTGAGTCATGTCTACATTTCTTATCAGCCTATACAGTAATTCTGCGACATGTCGAGAGGCTATCTGAACACAGTACTCAGTGAGTTGTGATTGCAACAACCTAATCAGCAATGGAACCCTCAGGAAAAAAAGAAAAGTGGGCCGGCCTAAACAATCACGGAGAAGGGATGTGGAAAGAGAAGCAAGAGCTTCAGGGCTTACATAAGCTAACATTGAGAGAGCTGAGTCCGGCAGAGGGGTGTTGCTGAAGCCCTTAGCTCCTCAGGGGCCACACTGGATTACGTCAAGTCAGTGCTTGAGTATGGAAGCAAATCCAAAAAGAAAAGCAGGCTGAAATCAGAGTCAATGGCCTCAATGGCGCATAACTAGTTGACACGTATACATAATTGTGTTGGAGGGAATCTCTTCCAACACTCATAAGAAGAGCTTGAGTTACCTAAGTCACGTTAGAAGATGTAGCCGACCAAATATAGCCCAAAAAGCATAACGGTCGCCATCATCGTCACAATCATCAGCAGCCGTCGTCGACCCCTTGCCATACAGACGTACGCTTCCATCAACAAACAGGACGTCAGAGAATTATTCCCTGTGAAAATTGTTCACGGGAGGCACACGGCAAATGTTTGACAGTGACAGATCTACCGACAGAAACACTAGCAGACATGGCGTAACACGAGAAGGGTGCGCACTAGGAAATGACCCCCACCCCAACACACTCTAACACCCCGACTGACATATGCCATTTTGTAGGAAAAAAGAATGTCTCTGACTGTAAAACCTTTAACTCTAGTAACTAAACCTAAACTTTTTTTTGGAAAATTACCCTTGATGTAAGCCATACTTTTTTGTGCAAATCCCACTTTTAATGTAACCAATACCTTGTGGGGTAACAATCAACAAATACCACTGTCGAGTTTGAAATTATTCACAGAATTCTTTTTTAAAAAAAACACATAGAGGAACATGAATACCCAGCAGTCTAAAAACAAGATGGCGTCGGTTCGATCTAAAGCAGGCTGCAGCAAACGACCAGATGGCGTAACCTTTACCGACGGTAACACTAGCTACCGTGGGTGAGTGCTTGTCACTTTACGACTCGTAATCGACGTCGCACGGCGGCACTAAAGGCAAAACGTTTCCATGAATTACAAATAGGGGGTCGGAGGGGGGGGGGGAGAAATTAACACCCCCTCCACACAACCACGTGCAGGGGATAACGATGACCAACTCAAATCGTTTTCGTAGATTGCGTATACAAGTTAAACGAAAAAAATAAAGGTAGCACAATGGTGGTGGGTGAGTGGGGATTTTAACTGTATCACGTGATCTCTGATAAGAATCTATAAATAGCCTGAGCATAAAAGCTGGTCACGTGACGGGGGGGTTGAATGTTCACTTGCATAAAGCTGGCGGGGCTGTACAGAGGCTGTAAAACTGTCTCATAAAGGTAGCGGGTACAGATTTATTTGAGAACTGCTCCGGTGCTGTCGGTCTGTCTGTCTGTCGTGTGCCGTGAGTTGTGGTAGAGAGGCGGACAGATATTTGGTGAAGAATCTATTCACAGACTGAAAGCGAGAGAATCAAGTCTATTCACAGACTGAAAGCGAGAGAGTTAAGTCTATTCACAGACTGAAAGCGAGAGAATCAAGTCTATTCACAGACTGAAAGCGAGAGTCAAGTCTATTCACAGACTGAAAGCGAGAATCAAGTATTCACAGACTGAAAGCGAGAGAGTCAAGTCTATTCACAGACTGAAAGCGAGAGAATCAAGTCTATTCACAGTTTGAAAGCGAGAGTCAAGTCTATTCACAGACTGAAAGCGAGAGAGTCAAGTCTATTTACAGACACATGTAGTCAGGTCTAGGTCTATGTGCATGTTATCTGAAAGACACCAATTCTGTTCTCCATCAAATGACAACTCACAAAAAATCTATTTCAAGCCTATTTAAGATCGAACAATATAATTTATGATAATGATGTCTGTGAGATAGATGTTGGCAGATGATAAGCTACTACACATTTAGTCTATGATAGTAAAAAAAAACAACATTCGTTTTAGTTTCTATGTAGACCATTACATAATCGAGTGCTTAGCGTATATTAAAGGAAATAAGAGCCATGTTTTTTTGCAAGTATGAAATGGCTCCATTAATATTACATAACCGCCACATTCCAGAAGAGTCGCCAAAAAAAAAAGGAAAAAAAAAACACACGGCATAACTAAACATAGTTTCTATTTCTTTAGAAAGGCAGCAGTTTAAAAAATCTTAGCATGACAACGTGACTTTGTAAACCCTGAACTAAACAGATCAAATCGATATCTGGCAACCGCTGGGACCCTGTGTACAGCGCTGTTATGGATATTCTAGGAATATTTTTTTAGAGGTAAAATGCGAAACACAACATTCCCCCACCGCCGGGCTGTGGGGAGCCATGGGGGACTGCGACCAGAGCAGGGTCACGCTGACCTACAGTTCTGCTCTTGATCGGGCCACGCGATTTGGATAATTAGATAGGCTTGTGCATGTTCATTTGTTGTCCTTTTTTTGTTTCCAAGGGGAGCGGCCATTTTAAAGGGGAGATCACCGCTCGCTTGTAAAGGGGAGAAACAATAGGGGAGATAATTGCGGTTGAGGCCCACAAGAAACGGGCGCAGAACGAGAAGATATTCATTGCAGCAGCGTCGTGTTAGACAACGTCCATTTCATTTGTTACGCAACACGTCTGAAAATAATTTTTCGGTCCCTGGAGCGTCATGATAGAAATAAATTAACTTGCTCTCTGTATGGAAAAATGTATCCCAGAATTTAGAAATTAAATGTGCTGTTCAGCGGCCATTATGCCCATGTCAAATCTGGCGTTATTTTAGATTTCCTTTACCCCCTCCCCCTTCAAACAAATAAAAAGTGGGAGGAAAATTTGTTTAAATGGCAAATTGTCCAGTGAAGCGAATAAATGTTGGCAAAAGTGAATGGCCTCTTCTAACTTATTTATCCTTCTACATCACGAGGTGTTTGACAAAGCCATTTCAAGCCCAACCAGAAAACGTACAATACATCAGCATATACGTATCGCATTTGGTCTTTACACGTTGTAAGGGTAGAGGAGTTTTCTTCCATTTACACTGATATGCAGGCATATAATTTATATCATACATAAAATTGTAAGGTTTCGTCCACAAAGTACGTCATGCGCCCAGGAATGGGGATCTGAGTTTCGTTATGGGCGGAAGACACACGACGAAGCATACATATTTTATCTATAGACACAAACAAGTAAGGATAAACACGGATGACCCAGGGTGGTCACTGGCAAAATATCGTCTAAAGCAGGGAGTCCCCGTGACAGTTCGCAGTCTTTAAACCCCCACCCATCTTGTACACCCCTTTAACACCCCACCCATCATGTACACCCCTCTAACACCCCGATCCATCCTGTACACACTTCTACCACCCCGACCCATCCTGTACACACTTCTACCACCCCGACCCATCCTGTACACCCCCTTCCTTGTACAGCTCCCCACTTGACCCCCCCCCCCCCTTCCGTTTCGCACGTGCCAAACAGCACAAACAAACAAAAGCTCTAAGCGGCAGACAACCGGGGTGGCACGGAAGAGAAATGACGATATCTTCCCCGGTGAGCTGATAGCCACGCTGCAACAACCATCTTTTTTTTTCTACAGCACAATTTGTCAATTCAGGCCAATGTTTACATTCGCATCCATTATTTTATTTTGGTCGAAGTGTGGGCAAAATACCTGGCCCGCCCAACTTTGGCATTCCGACTGTTAAAAAAACAGGGGAACTTTTAAATTTTAAATTTTTAGTTCAAAAATCTTTGAAAATGTTTTACAAATTAGCTTGAAGTTTTAATGCGTGTTGTAACAGAAACCATGAGTTTATTTTAGGCTCGGCATCTTGTTTGATTTAATTTCTGTTTACCCAAAGTTGAGGCTAAATAGGTGATCTGTCTTGCGTTGGTATAGCAACACTTTAAAAGATAAAGTTCCTCGGGAACCTTACATCATACAAGTTCCTTGACAACCTAACAATAATCTACGTTCTTAGACACAACACACTACTCAGGTTCCCCGACAACCTTACATCACACAAGTTCCCCACAATCTTACAGCATACAAGTTCCCCGACAACCTTACATCACACAAGTTCCCCATAATCTTACAGCACACAAGTTCCCTGACAATCTTACATCACACTGATCAAGTTCCCCGACAACCACACAACTGAAGTCCCCCTCGGTCTTCCATGTTCCTAGTTAACATATCAACCAGCTGGCAAAACAACAGCCAACAGCTAAGTTTCCACCTTTGAAACTGTTTTGAAGTTGTTTGTCAAATAAGGTAAGTCTTCATTTTTTTTCTCTACGCCCTAAAAAAAATATCTCTGAATATTCCAATCAGTGATCTTATTCCAGACGCGATCTTGCCGCACCGTGATCTACAACCAGACGTGATCTTACCTCGCCGTGATCTTACCTCGCCGTGATCTACAACCAGACGTGATCTTACCTCGCCGTGATCTATAACCAGGCGTGATCTTACCTCGCCGTGATCTGCTCTCAGATGTGATGTTACCGCCCCGTGATCTACAACCAGACGTGATCTTACCTCGCCTTGAGCTGCTCTCAGACGTGATCTTATCGCCCCGTGATCTACAACCAGACGTGATCTTACCTCGCCGTGATCTGCTTTCAGACGTGATCTTACCTCGCCGTGATCTACAAACAGACGTGATCTTACCTCGCCGTGATCTATTTCCAGACGTGATCTTACCTCGCCGTGATCTACTTCTAGACGTGATCTTACCTCGCATGTTGATGCTAGCCCATGAAACATATCTACATCAAGTGTGAGCGTCTATATAAAGCCCTCACCAAACGCCAGGGCCCTCGCCAAACACGCTCTAAGAGAGAGAGGGCATATTTGGCTTCTAGAAGATTTGGCTTCAAGAACTGTTTATATAAAGACTCACCAGGTCCGAGTCAAGTTGATTACAGCAACGAGAGTGAAGATGAAAAATCTTCAACAGGGACGGGATGAATTTCCGATGAAGGCAGGGGCGGCCCCGATTAAGTTAACACGGAGGGTTAAGAATAGATTTTCATTTTTCTTATTTTAATTCGAACGGGGCGAAGCTTTTAAGACACATTTTCGGGGAAACTAAGGAACATCGATTTCTTCTTCAGATTTTTTCTCCGAATGTATGTAAAAAAAAAAGTAAAAGAGGAGTGGAGGAGACGAAACAATAAATAAGAGGTTGGATCATGAAAATGGAAAACGCTTAGATGATCCTTGGCATTGGGTTATAGCTACATTACACGTAGCTTTTTTTTTCTATAGGAAAAAAAATAACAGAAGAGGAAAGATTGGAAAATCGGAGATCTCCAAGACAAGATAAAACCTTGTATTGTTCGGGGGCCTGGATCTTACGGTTTTAGAACCTCTTAAGAACAAAGATGCCAAATACTAAGTAGATTTAATAAGCGTGGCGAGAAGACAGGGGAAGGAATAAAACGCCAGTACAACGTGGATCCACCACGATGACCGTCTATGAAATTACCAGTCGATTATTGCTGGATGGTCCAACTTAAAGCGATTCGACCATCAACTTGGATTGTGGGATTGTGGTGTTTTTTGTGTTATTGTAAGCTTAGAGAAATGGGGAAATGTGACTCAAGGAATAGTAATAGAGAAAGGCTTGGCGCATTTGCATTTATTTATTCGAGTTAATGTGCTGGGGATAATAACAGGGTTAAGGTGGGGTGGAGGTTGAACCTTGGGGGTAAAGGGGGTACCGGAGGCCTGTTTACTATGTTATACCACGTTATTATTGCATGAATAGCTTAGTGTGGGGGTGTAGGTTGAACCTTGGGGGTAAAGGGGGTACAAGGGCCTATTTACTATGTTATGTTATTGTTGCATGAATAGCTTTTTTTTTTTAGAAGCGATTCTTTTTTTATTATTGCAAGAAAAAAAAAAAGTTTGATTTGGTTAAAGAACTATGCTATGGTTTGGTAAAGCAAAGTGGTGTATAAAAAATAGTCTTTTAAAAGAACCACGTATTTCTCACACTAAACAACGGCAACCTGAACCATAACACAATTTAGCAGGATATACTCCCTGGCAACTCCACCCCTTACCGCATTATTCATGCAATTATTCATCTACAAAGTACCACCACTCCCCCTTCCCAACCTCCTACACAAACACAACCCCACTCCCCCTTCTATTAAATTATACCAGCCCCTACGTAAGAAAGGAATTTAAGCTCTCTTCTCCATGCTCGTCCAGCCTACACCGCCTTCAGCCCCGAACGAGTCATGCCATGTCTACGTCTTCATGGCTTCCGACTAAAGGCGCCCCAGACGACCCCGCTTCTGATTTTTACAGAAGTTTTACACGAAGGTAGAAAAAAAAACATAACATTGTTTACATTTACCCAGCAGATGAAACTGAAAAGAGTCGCATCTGGGATAAACACATGGAACATATGAGCACCGTGCGGGACATATGGCGCATATGACTAAAGCTGTCCGTGCACATACATTTCCTGGTTATCTCCCCCAGTAAATAAACCTAAACATAACCGTTGGGCGTGATGACGGTGGAGGGGGTGGGGGATGGACGCTACCTGTGGCTGTAAAAGATGAATAATGTTTTCATCTAGCCGTATGAGGCCGGTATTTTTTGTCTAACGAGCTGATAACAAAAGGTGCTGTTTATTGAAAAAGAACGCCCGCCGCACGTATTCGGGGCTACGTTTGTTCCGGTATCGAAACCCTAAATCCTAGCCCTAACCTTATCTTCCAGTATCGCAACCCTAGCCCTAACGCAATATCGTTCTGGTATCGCTTCTCTAAACCTTACATCTAACGTTAACTATATCATATCGTTCCGGTATCGCAACCCTAAACCCTAGCCCAAACAATATCGTTCCGGTATCGCAACCCTAAACCCTAGCCCTAACGCTAAATATACCCTTGATGCTATTACACACCCTGATAACAACTACGATACTACCCTGATAACAACTACGATACTATCATTAGCACTAGCTAGCTCTGCGTCTAACTATAATCCCGACCATCTCTCCAGCGACACCAACATAAAAGGACCTTCGATACCATACAGTTATGTTCTGGCCTGATTATATTTTCAATTTTAAGTTACAGACACACACACACACACATACATACACACACATATACACATAACTTTCGATTTTAAAACTTTTAAGTTTAGAGAACCCTTGGTAACGTTTGACGTGCACACACAAGTAAAATACACGTGGAAAGGGGGGGGGGGGGTGCGTGAGTACACACGGGAGCAGGGGCGGAGGAGGGGCGCGCTGTTTTAACAGTGTTTTAACTACACAGCACGGCACGCTGGGTAAATAACGAGAACGGCGAGAGAAAGTTAATTTCGGCTCATCATTTCTAGGTATGGCGGATCTTTAAGCAAACAGACGCCAGGTGAGGGGGGCATAGGTATGATGGAGACAGATGGAGAAGGATGTGGAAAGACGGAGGTAAAGAGAGTAACCAAAAAAAAAAACGACGTTATTATAACGAAAGGAGATTGTATCCACAGTCTTTTTTTTTTTTTTACCTTCCCGCTGTGTTTTGAACTCGGGACGGTGGTGGATGGGATGGCGAGGAAGAAACGAATACTGTAACACTGTAACAGACGGTTCGTGACGCGAGGCCGGGGAGAGTCAGGGTAAACAAGCTCCACGGATAGTTGATGAGGGAATGTAATTGTGGGGATTATTGCACGCGGTGCAATTTGTTTCCCCCGGGAGGTAAGGAGGTGGGGATTATTTATGTGTAGCTTGGCGTGCATGTACTGTCAGAAAACTAGTCGCGAGATTTGATGTTACGCAAGCTACTACTAATCCAACGGCGAGTTCAGATTAAGCGGGGGCCTTTGTGTCACAATTTTCTTTAACCCCGTCTAAGAATGTTCTGGGCTCTTTGGATAAGATTTCCAGGGACATGACTTAAATTTTCTGGAACCCCTAGCTAAAATTTATCCAGGGCCCCTTGGATAAAAACTTTCTGGGGCCCTGACTGTTGTGCGAGGACTGTACCATATGTTTTGTGAGGGGTCGTTGCCCGTCTCTCGCTGGTCTATAGCTTCTTCAGTAACAACTAACAACACCAAATTAAGGCCGCTAACATCTCTTGCACAACCCTGACCAAACATTTTCTGGGTTCCCTATGACTGTTAGATCATCAATACTTAATATCTTGTCAAACCTCTAAAGCTAAACCGCGGGGCCCCCGACGATTGCCATGTCAGCCCCATCCTGAATCCACCACTGGCCTAAACATGTTGTGATGACGCAATGTTGCGTCGAAGCCAGGTAGATAGCAGAAATAGGCTTTAGCGTGTTAGTCAGAGGTGGACCAATGGAAATTCAGAGACTGACCGGTCACGTGGTATGGTCAGCTGACCACTGAGGCGTGGGGCAGTAGAGCGATAGGCCAGAAGGGTTAGGTAGCGGTCAGAGACGGTCGAGAATGTAAATAGTTAGGAGATCATGATTAGCTAGCGAAGGTAGAAGGTGTTACGTTGTAGAATGTAGAGAACAGTTAGTGTTAGGATTGGTCATGGGAGTTAGTAGTATAGTGAACAGTCAGTAGTAGAAGTAAATAGTACAGTGTAGATCAGTTAGGTAGAAACTTGAACATATATATCATTTTAATAAAGAACAATTATAGTTGAACTTGAACTGTGTGTTGTTGGATTCATTCGTGCCGCCTTCATAAAAACCCCCACCCTCACATCTGGTGGAGCGCGGGTCGAGTAAGGGAAAGAACGTATATCAGCTATTCATGACGGAGTATGACTGGTGTACAGCTTTCTGTAACTCAACACAACAGCGGGTTTCTTCAACCGGAGCGAGTGGATTACCAATAATACAAGGGAACTGTCACCATGTCCAAAAAGATAAGTACCTTCCAACATTTTTTTAAACGTTTGGGTTTATACCCGTGCTGGATAGTTTGTGCCAGCGGTTTTTCTGCCTTATACATTCTATTGTTACGCCCTGTTGCCTTAGTTTTGTTTACTTTCCTCAACACACACACACACACACATACACAACCATGGAGGCAGAGTTTCAATGCTATAAACAGGGCATACCATTAGACAAAACAGGAGAAGAAGTTGAAACATTTGTAGAGAATAGGTTAGAAAACAAGATAGTCAAGATAGTAAGAAATGTCAAGAACAAAAGCAGAGTTAGCGTTAGAATTAATGAAACGGAAAGTACAACACATAGATAACACGCAACTGCCCTAGAACATCAACCCCATGACCAAGAATGTGACCCGGACCGCCCCCACAAATGATTTTGAACAACGGACATAATTGTGAAGTCAAGTCGAGTATTTTTGTGTTAATCTAAGTAGTCGAGAAAATCGGCGTGAAGTCGATACAGTTGAAGTCGAAGTCAGTGTGTAGTCAATCTGAAGTCAATAGTGTTATTGAAGTCAGTGAAGTATAAATCAGAACTGAAGTCAAAGAAGTTATTTGAAGTCAGTCAAGTCAGTCAATAAGTTGTTGAAGTCATAAAGTCGTTGAGGTCATAGTGAAGAAGTGAAATCGCCGAAGTTATAGTGAAGTCTTTGAAATCAAAGTGATGTCGTTGAAATCTTTGAAGTCAAAGTTAAAGTCTTTGAAGTTGAAGTAAGGTTAATCTAAGTCAGTCGTTGAAGTCTTTGAAGTCATATTGAAGTCGTTGAAGTCAAAGGGAATCTTTGAAGTCATATTGAAGTCGTTGAAGTCAAAGTGAAGTCTTTGAAGTCATATTGAAGTAGTTGAAGTCAAGGAAAAGTCTTTGAAGTCAAAGTGAAGACGTTAAAGTCGTCGAAGTTTAAGTCGGTCAGTGAAGTCTTTTAAGTTGAATTGAAGTGAAGTCGTCGAGGTCAAGTTAGTCTTCAAAGTGAAGTTAGTCGTCAAGTTGAAGTAATTGAAGTCGTCAAAGTGGAATCAGTCGTTAAATTGAAGTCAGTCGAGTTACTGAAGTCGAAGTGAAATAAATCAAGTTACTGAAGTCAGTCGAGTTACTGAAGTCAAAGTGAAATAAGTCAAGTTACTGAAGTCAAAAGTGAAGTCAGTCATTAAGTCAAGCCAGCTAGTTTTTTGTCAGAAGTCAGTTAGTGAGAGCTGCTCCACTATATGATCACGTGTTGAAATGGCACGATACACACTCACATGTCTATTCTTTTTGTGAAGCTATTTCTAAGCTCTAGTAGTGTTTACGTCTATTGTGTTTATTAGGCTTTACAGATTGCTGTTAGATTAGAGTGTACTGATTTTTTTATTTGGTTATGTTGTAATATTATTTTTTAATGTTTTTTATG
Source organism: Physella acuta (assembly GCF_028476545.2). NCBI lineage: Eukaryota > Metazoa > Mollusca > Gastropoda > Physidae > Physella > Physella acuta. Next base: position 36,128 of record NW_026732078.1, on the reverse strand, counting down.
CCGCCAGACAAATGTTCAGCACGTTTAAAAATCGGATTGAGGTTTTTTTTTTAATGGAAGGTACCTCTGTCTGAATACTTGTCTGCGCGGGCAATAAATGGTCATGTAAAGCCATTGCTCATGGTCTCGTAATACAATTTCAGACCCACTACGCTTATTCAGAATGAGACGAGATGAAGCAGACACTTCAAAGAATGCCGCCACCTGAAGCCCTGATTACGTTGAGTTACCTGGACAGCGAACAGCCCTGCCGAACAGCGAATTGCCCTGGTCAAGATAGCGGACGCATCGCCACCGCTTCGCCCCCGCACTGGAGTTGAATAACAGACCGCCAGCTACGTACACCTACGTCGGCACATACAAAGGGTAGACGACCCATCGTCCAAGTTCCCAGCGTCAGAACGTTACGTCGTTGTTCGCCACCGCATCAGACAGCTCCAGTTCATCGCATAACCACTCTACGTGGACGTCTCAACCAGCGTTGAGATGAGATTGTTGCGTCATCACATTGACCAACGAAGTTACGCATACACCCGCCTCACGGGAATTTACATCAAAACTCGCCACAACCCACCCACCACAAAGGAACGCCAGCAATTACATAACACTTACACATACACTTACACTGCTCGCAGAGCCCATTCAACCAGTTAGACATTCTACTAAGATTAGCTCAAGGCCAGTACACGACAACCTAACCAGAACTGAGTTACACATGATTAGATTCAATCAAACCATAACATAGACATACATTATCAAGCAGAGACACCACAGACGTCAGGATACTTACACAAAAACTAGAACAATGACATTTTTTTTTCAGGAACACAGACACAAGATTTTATGTTTTTGTAAACTGTGCTGTCCCATTTTGTATTTGATTTATATGATTGATGTTAGGGATAGAATAGAGTAGTAAGACAGATAGTTGTTGATGTATTAGATTAGTAGCAGACGCTGAAAAATATAATTTGTCAGCTACAGAAAGGGAGGGAGATATGTGATGACGCAATGTTGCGTCGAAGCCAGGTAGATAGCAGAAATAGGCTTTAGCGTGTTAGTCAGAGGTGGACCAATGGAAATTCAGAGACTGACCGGTCACGTGGTATGGTCAGCTGACCACTGAGGCGTGGGGCAGTAGAGCGATAGGCCAGAAGGGTTAGGTAGCGGTCAGAGACGGTCGAGAATGTAAATAGTTAGGAGATCATGATTAGCTAGCGAAGGTAGAAGGTGTTACGTTGTAGAATGTAGAGAACAGTTAGTGTTAGGATTGGTCATGGGAGTTAGTAGTATAGTGAACAGTCAGTAGTAGAAGTAAATAGTACAGTGTAGATCAGTTAGGTAGAAACTTGAACATATATATCATTTTAATAAAGAACAATTATAGTTGAACTTGAACTGTGTGTTGTTGGATTCATTCGTGCCGCCTTCATAAAAATCCCCACCCTCACACATGTGTACATATTTTCTCCAGTATAAACACTCTAGTCTGTCGATAGCACATGGGGTGGGGAGAGGCGGTATAGTATCCCACACTTGTACGTCAAACTACAAAAACGGATTACGAACAATTTAAACGGTTAATCCGCAATCTCAGTTTTTATTTCCTCTTATCAAGAAATAAAGCCATATGAAATTTGAAAGTTTAAAAAAAACAACAACAATCAGTTTGCAGTTGAGTGCACGTCTTTCTATTTCACAATAATCACCCTACTCAGCTCTATGCCCGGCTATTTTGTTCTTGTTACGATAAAAATTCAATTTACAAAATCATCAGTTTTACGACCCGAGACAGATCTGGTAGTAAAAACAAAAATTGTATTCTCGGTGAACTTTGGTTCTAAAGCCCCTTGACAGAGCCCCCATGCTGTTTTTAAAACTCCCCGACAGAACCCCCTGCTGTTCACTGTGGTAATAACCTTCAAACGATCCCGATCGTCTTGACGTCTTTAACGTTGACTTTAAAGGGGCGGCGCTGCTGGATTTGTTGGTCTTGTTTTATCTGGGGGAAGACGTCCTCCACCCATCGACGGTGGATTCTGTGACGTATGGAGTGGACGTCTGGACATGGAGACCTAACATTGCGTCATCCCCCCTCCCTCCCTCCCCATACACACACAAACACAGCGTATTTGATCTAGATTTGAAATCACGATGATCACTTAACAACTTATCCAGTGTTTCTTCCAGACTTTTTCTCCGGTGGGGTGGGTGGGGTGGGGTGGGGGGGAGGGCACTTGAAATTTTCGGGGTGGGAGGCGGACACTGTTAAATGTATATATTTCTATATAAATTCCATTTCGTTGGGGGGGGGGGGGGGGATGGCAAGTCGTCCTCTGAGCTCATCGCCTCCCTTTTAAATGTATAAAAATATTCCTTTATTTAACTTATTAAACGAGTGGCTCTCTGACTGCGAAGGTCTACTAAACTGTATCCCTTTTACCAATATAAGATATGTAGGGTTATACAAAGCTAAGTGTACATTTCGCAACAGATTTATCAATAAAACTAGCATACATTAAAACGCTATTTCAGAACATGTGATAATAAAAAGAGCGATAATAATAATCATTAAAAAAGTTTTAAAAAACCCACGTTTTCTGATTGAACTAAAAAGTAGAAAATAAATGCTATAGGCCCTACATCACAATGATGCAAGCGATCACTCTACTATAAGCGATCAAAAACGTGGGGCGCCGAAGTAAAAGTTATATTACTATTGATTAGATAATACTATTGACTTTTATTAGGGAGCTTGTAGAGAGTCAACAGTATTAGAAACTGTAAGAAAATCACGGCGCCCCACGTTTTTGCTCGCTTATAGTAGAGTGATCGCTTGCATCATTGTGATGTAGGGCCTATAGCATTTATTTTCTACTTTTTAGTTCAATCAGAAAACGTGGGTTTTTTTAAACTTTTTTAATGATTATTATTTTCTACTTTTTAGTCTTTGTCTGTTTGTTTGCATTAAAATCTTGCTATCGATTTTATCTTTTCACTTTTTTTGGGTAAACGAAGACAACTCGTAAAAAGACAACTCGTAAAAAGACAACTCGTAAAAAGACAACTCGTAAAAAACACGTTGTTTGAATACGTTACTGACTAGAACACATAGATTTGAACCCGTGTCGAGTGGGATAGCAATCGTGTGCCCAACCACTCGACCATATCGTCTCCCCCAAACTGGCCTACCTCCTGTAAGTTTAAACTCGGTTCAAGCTAAATTCTCTGCCCCTAAGCCTGTGGCGACATGTGATCGTTCGCTTCACTGCGCGCGAGGATAGCAATCGTGTGCCCAACCACTCGACCATATCGTCTCCCCCAAACTGGCCTACCTCCTGTAAGTTTAAACTCGGTTCAAGCTAAATTCTCTGCCCCTAAGCCTGTGGCGACATGTGATCGTTCGCTTCACTGCGCGCGAGGTACGCGTCGCTGGTTTTTTTTCTAATGGCTAGCAGAGGAGAATTATATATATAGATTATATAGCGGTCTAAAATGCTCAATAAAATGTTTCCATTGATCAATTTAGTAATAATAACAATTGAATATTCAATGGTCATCCAAAAGAAAGCTTCCCTGAAAATTTCAGCGCGCTAGCTAACTGGGAAGTGCCAGAAATTTCGATCGCAAGATTTGATTGGAAAGACAAACAAACACACAGAGAAAGCAAGTTAAAGAAAACGTGGGAAAAAGAACGATTAAATAACTCCAAAAGTGCACTTGCCTTCTTTTCTTTCTCCCAACTTGCCTCTATAATGGCTTTTGATTGAGCTAAAATTAAAATTAACTTTGGTTTATAAAACTCTAACCGTGGTACGTGTTAAAACCCAATTTGGTACGTTAAACTATAACCAAGATGCGTTATAACTCTAACCGTGTAGGTTAAAACTCTAACCGTGGTACGTTAGAACTCTAATCTTGGTTCGTTAAAACTCTAACCGTGATGCGTTTAAACTCTAACCGTGGTACGTTATAACTCTAACCTTGTACGCTAAGAACAGAATTTCTAAATGTGACACCAAGGCCGAGTTGCAATCATATCAAGAGATTTGGAAAGATTAATCTGCACTACTAACATACAGCGAGATTAGGGATACGAACGTCCACTTACGTTAAGATTCTATTTTTATGCTAAAAAAACATGGCGACTTTTGACCTGGCGTTTCCGGGGATATTAATTCAAATTAGCCGGCGAGAAATCAGGCCACTAAAATTTAAAGCCCTGAAAATTTACCCAGGGGATGGAGGGTAATTCACGTCCAAACTGGCAACCCTGACGTACCGTCCAATCTGGCAACCCTGATACCCGTCCAAATCTGGCAAATGTCGAGCGTTACGGGGAGGAAGGGGGGGGGGGGAAGAGAGGGGGCCTGACGAACAAGACGTGTTCCTGAGGAATTTTACTTTTTAAAAAAAAAGCTTTCCCAGACAAAATGGTTAAAAGTTACAAAAAAAACTTTAAATCCTAAGAATAAAGGTTTTAAATATATTTCGTCAACAAAATAAAAAGTTGGATGCGGTAGAGGGCGTTACTGTATAATTCTCAGCCCAGCAAAGAAGCAGCCATTTTTTAAGTGTTATGCAATTATATAACGTAAAGGCATGTACCTGTTATCGTAATTGTCTGTCTCTTTGTTCTTTAGCTACAAAGTCTCTAGATCACGGGTTCCCAACCTGGGGGTCGCGACCCCCCTGGGGGTCGCGAAGGTCTTTCTGGGGGGTCGCCAACTGGTATAGTAATTTGAAACAAAACATAAATATTTAGAAGAATTTTTGAAATTCGGCTTCATTAACATCACTGGAAATTTAATAGAGAAGAAACAAAGCGCACTGTACAAAGTTGTTCTCAGTCACCAATCTATGAAATCTTCAAAACTAAAACGTCATTTGAGACGAGTTATTCGGAACACACCAAAAATATATAGAGTTCTTTCGTCTGTAAGAAGCTAGTTGCAAACGCCAGAGACTTGATCGAACAGGAAGTTTTCACCAGAATTAGTGCAAGCATCAAATAAATTCGCGATAGACAATGCCAAGAAAAAAAAACAATAGGAGAAAATCTCATCAAACGCTGTATGTAAGTAAATGTTAAATAACACATTTTTATCGAAATTAAGCTTTCACCATTGTTTGCTTTTCAAGTTGATAAATCAACAGACGTGAGTTCGTGTTCGCAGTCGCTGGTCTGTGTCTATATTCATACGGATTATAGCAAAGAAGAGTTGCTCTTTTGTGAAGATAGCATGGAGAAAATAAACACCTTTTTTGAAATTGGATGATTAAAATGATTTAGAACGGCTGTTGAGGTTTGTACGGATGGTGCGCCATCTATGTTTAGCTCAAAATCGGGCTTTCAGAAAACAGAAAAGATTTAGATCCCTAACTACTGCCCTAACCAATCGACATCAAGAGTCAATTGCTAGTAAAAGTCGTAAATTATATAAAATCTGGAGCCTTCAAAGAACTGAGCAAAAACATTAATATAGATAACGAGGTTCTGCTCTTCTATACTACAGTACGCTGGCTGTCAAACGAAATGTTGTAAATTGTGTTTTTTTAATTGAAATCTGAAATCAAATTGTTCTTGGAAGTGCAAAGGAAACAAGACCTTTTGGTATACTTAAAACGACATAGAGTGGTTGGAGAGAGTATCATACCTAGCAGATGTGTTCGAACATCAAGATAAGCTTAACCTGAAGCTTCTGGGAAAATGAAAGAATATTACAACTTTCCATGATAATCTCGGGGCATTTTTATCAAAGCTGCAACATCGGCAATGAAAAAAAAATCTTGGAAATATTGTAAATTTGAGAAACTCTGCGGTGTGGTAGATGAATCTGATTGTGAGATAATTAACATTTTGAAAGAAGCGATTTCTGGGCATCTTGAATCTCTTGAAAACGAACTCTGAGCTGAATTAAAAAATCTGCATTTATGCATTACCCATTCTCTTCTTCCCTTGATGTTGCCAGCTGTCCCGATGAATTACAAGATGAATTCTTTGATTTGCAGAATGATTCCGAGTAAGATGAAAAACTGCAGACTTTTCGAGAATATATTTTCAACACTATTCTTCGATTAAAAAACAAAATTAAGATAATTATAATGACATAGGTTGGCGTTAACAAAATTTTTTTTAATTAAAAACTTAACCACGAAGGTTTAGAAGAATAGTATGCAATTTTACTCATGCTATTAAAATAGTTATCAAGAGTAGTTCATATTGAAGGTCTACTAGAAAATCTTATTTTAGTGCTTATTAATTTCTACACTAATTTCGGCTTTTTAATTCTATGGGGGTCGCGGGTCACTTACTTTTTATAAAAGGGGGTCGCCACTCGCAAAAGGTTGGGAACCACTGCTCTAGATGAAAACAGGCGGGTCAAAGCACGCTATTTATGTGCTTGTTTACATGCGCTTGTTTGCATGTTGTGGTTGTGGTGAATTCGTAGCGTCTTAAAGTGTGCTCAGATTTGGGGGAAGGGGGGTGTCGGTATTTCATAATGGACCTCCTAAATTCTTACTGGTCGTTTAAATCTGTTATATTGTAAAGTTTATATTCATCAACACACCATTCGACCTACAACTCAGCCCCCCCCCCCCCCCCCCCCCACATTTTCAATTTGAAAATCGTTGTAAACATCGAGTTGTTTCTTGAAGACTCTTTTTTTTTTGTTCTGAAAGACTTCGATAATTTTAATGAGATATTAATAGCTATAAAATAATTTACTGCAAACTATTATAAAAATTTGTGCCTATTATTAAGACAATAAGAAACCGAACCGCATTTTAGAAAACGAAAATGGCTAACAAAAAAATACAAAGCAATTTTTTTCCTTGAAATAAAACAAACAAATACGTTGAGCATACATTACAAAAACTGAATAGGATATTCTTTAAAACTTTTAAAAAATGGAGGTTAAAAAATAGTTTTAAAACAAATTCAAACAGCTCCAACCCCAACACATACGATTGTAGGAAAAAAAGTCACAGGAAAAAAAAACACAGGAAAAAAAAACACAGAAAAAAAGTCACAGGAAAAAAAGTCACAGGAAAAAAAGTCACAGGAAAAAAAGTCACAAATATATATTTGCATGATATTTGTTAATACTTTTATGTATTAAATATTTAGAGAGTGTAAATTAACTTAGGATAAATTAAATGTAATGTAATGTGTGTAGGCTGTATACGCATATGAATTTTTTTAATTCGTCTAAAAATATTTATTATGAAGTATGTAGATTGTAATTATTTTAAATTTAAGATTAGTAGCATTTAATAGAATGCTCCAAAGTCCACGTTTGTCATCGTGTTTTTTTAAAAATACCAATATTAAATTACCGTGAAATGGTAAGTTCATATGACTTGCTGCCCTCAACTCATGGCAACAATAGTTATGTTTAGTTCAACCACCTTTACTGCCCACATTTATCACGCTCATTACATAACAAAACTTAGGATCAAAACAGAAAGCCGACAAGGTTCAAAGGCTGTCATTGACGCATAACGTCAACAACACAAAATATGTTCGGACAAAACCTACTGAGGAGAGGCCGACCAGAGAATAGCCTACGCAAAATGTGCCTAAATTTCTTTTATAATTAACTTTTCTACTGCGTATTTAACTAAATACGTAACAAAAGTTGAGATTGGTGTGTTAATTATCTTAGAGTATTTTTACTTACAATTGTTATAAATCATGATGCTTTTAACGTCTATAAATAATTTACGCTATCAAAAAATACAACCCACAACAATAAACATACAGAATTTTACAATTCTTAACAAATTAATAAAAATATTTCTAAAAAGATTTTTGTGACTTTTTTTCTGTGACTTTATTTCTGTGACTTTTTTTCCTAGCAAAAACTGTGACTTTTTTTCTGTGTTTTTTTTTCCTGTGACTTTTTTTCCGTTTACCACACATACACACCACCCTCGCCATTTCACTTTAATAAAAGCCAATATTTCAAATTTATACTTGCGTTTGGACCTCTGTTTCTTTATATAAAAAAAATTAATCCGCCCTCACCCCCCCCCCCCGCCCCCACAACGAATTCAAGAAAAAAGGCTGATTATAACTGCGAGGGGGGAGGGGATGCAATCGAGGGATTGCAGTGCCAAGTTGGTCCTCTCAAAACCGAGGGCTACCAATGACCTTGACATCAGCGATTGTAAGTGAGCAGTTTCTCGAGAGTTTCGTGTAACTCTTTGATAGAGCGATATTCGCTGGAAGAGGATGGAGGGGGGGGGAGCGGGTATGGTTGCCTAGCAACGGATTGGTTATAGAGATCCTGAGTTTGACTTGATGGCTTTTTTTTGTGAAGTCTAACTGCTGTGGCCTGACATCGGCTAACATCAACTGACATCTAACAAAATCAACTGACATCGGCTAACATTGGGTGACATCATCTGATTGCACTATTTAAAAATCAGAAAAACTAATGTATTCAACATTTGATTGTTCAGCCTTACATGGACAAGCAAGGCTACAAAATATTTCTTAAACTCGCTTTGTCAGCCGAAACCATCCGTCCTGAAACTACTTGGCATAATTCTCTGGGATCTACGGTAAAGTATCCATTCAGGCCGGTAGACACACACTGCAGCAGTAGATTCCATCTATTCTGTTCATCTCTAGTCTTAAGTTTTCACAACATTCGCTTCCTTAGAACCAGACTGTTTTAACTTCATTTTGTTTTCTCTCGAGATGTGTACACCGTTGTGTTCAAAATCCACCAAAGTATGATGGTTAAACAATTTCGTAGCTGTATATATCTAACCATTATTACACAACAGTTTAATTTCACCAATTCCTTAATACAGATATGTTAAGGAAAACATAACTTCAAAACATTGCGAACAATTTTTTTTTTAAAAGTCGAGTTGGAACAGTCTTTAAATCAGATTAGCATTATCTGAATGCTCAACATTTAAAAAAATGTGAAATTATGTTTTAGAATGTGTATTGTGAGAATAATATTTTCCTAGCTTAAAATTTAAGCGACTAGCGCTCCACAGTTTTTTGTTTCAGAAAATTCTACAAAACAACTACCGGCTAAAAAAAAACAACTGATATTACCGTATCAGTTCAAATAAATAATTTATAATCCCTAGAAGTTTCCTATTGCAGCTTTCGCTTCCTGCGTCGGTGAATGACCATATCGCTTTCAATCAAAGACTGCGCCTTGGCTAACTCTTGAGGCTTTCTTTCTCGAGGGTTGGCCAAACACTGGCCAAACATACAAACATTGGCCAGGTTTTTGAGAAAACAAACCCAGCTGTTGGTTTTCTCCGCGGGCAAACACATTGCCAGGTTATGGCAAATCTCCAGTTTAATAGCCCGACCAAGGGCGGCTTTGGAATATTTTACTACGCGCTCAATAAATGGGGGGATGAAATTAAAACCGACGGCCGAAAATTAGTCACTCTTTATTTTTTAAATGTTTTTTAATCAGGTAGAAAATTTTAAATAGCGGTTGATGTGATAGATCTCAGTGTATGTTCTATTTTCAGTGCGGGTAGCTTCCTAATTCGAGTACATTCCTAATTTGATAAAAAATCTCAAAAGTGCATATTTTTTTATTGTGGGTAGATAGTGTAAAGTGACTAGTTCTATATAGTTAGTGAATTTTAGTTATTGTAGATTAGATACAAGGTTTCCAGTGCAATTATTGTCTGATTGGAGTTTGTGCATTGTTAATTAAGGGAGTTGAACAAATCCGACGATTCATTTTTAATTTTTTAAAACCCAACCGAATTATCTTCAAAAACGTCTTTGATGGCTGAAACCTTAAAAATGCCAAAAAATCCAAGAGACTTTCGAACACCTTGAGCAAGCGAGTTTTTCTATAACCCTGTCGGCATCTACGTGTACTGAACCAACTTCCTCTAACCGTAGTCAACACTTTCAGCCGACATTATATCAGATCACATTCAACATTGGTTTAACTTCAGTTGTTGGTTTAACTTTAGTTCTTGGCTTAACTTTAGTTACTAGTTTAACTTTATTTACTGGTTTAATGTGTTATTGGTTTAACTTTAATGGTTTCACATCTGTTTTTGGTTAAACTTCAGTTATTGCTTTAACATGTTACTGGTTTAACATCTGTTAATGGTTTAACTTTAGTTACTGGTTTAACATTAGGCATTGGTTTGACATTTGTTATAGCTTCGACATTTCTTATCGCTGATACTGTGCACACGTTAGAACGAAGGGCGGTGCTATTTGAGCAGTGCCACATTTTAAACAATACCCTAATAACTCAGCCTATGACTAAATCAACCACCCCCACCAAATCCCCCACCCCCAGCCGAGTGACTCGCCAACCAGCCACAGCAAGGCGTGGGTGTATCAAGGTACACCCGTCTAATGAAACGGAAACTGTGGCGTTAAATTGTTGATGTAACCACTGGCACGCGTGTTTATTATATAACACCAGATTTGTTTTTTTCTGGGAACCACATGAACACATTTTTTTTTCATTAAAAATAAACAAATACACTCGCATTAACTTGTCTCAGAAGCGACCGTTAAAAAAAAATCCAAGGCTGAATATAAATGTAAATTATGTTTATTTAAAACGTTATCGCTTTATCAAAATATACTCAAAATAAACGTAAAAAAGGAAGTACCTAATAACCACCAGTTTCCTCGACATTGTGAAAAATATACATCGCATAACGTATTAAGCCGGCCCGCCCCTCTGTCTGGTCATACAAGCCGGAACCGGCTGGCCGGTTCATGCAATAGAAAGTCCGATCAAAAGCTAATTAGCCAATTAGATTTTTTATTGGCCGACCTAAAGATAACACCTCGTTAATCAACATCTTTATTGTAATTAGCCCCGTGTAATTATTTAACCACAGCGCACCTGCCCGTTATTATTTTTTTAAAGTTATCTCCACAATTTACGGTCCCTTTGAAATAGATGCTAGTGCATATTTCCCCCTCTGCTATTAATTTAACCCCCCCCCCCCCCCACAATCACACATGTTTTCTCTCATTAAGATAAAAAAAGTTATTTTTTAACTTGTGGTTAAGCCTTTGTTTTTTTTGTTTTAAACAGTGTTGAGTGAAAAAAAACTTGGTAGGTGTGCGTAAATGTGACAAGAGTATGTGTATAAGCACGTATGTGTATGTCTATCTTATTGGGTGCGTGTGACTAAGTGGACGTATGTGTGCGTGAATGAGAACCCGTGTGTAAATGTATGAAAATGTGCATGTATGTGTATATAACAGTACGACTTGGTATGTTTTGCATGTGTACATGTCTAGCACTGTCTGGGCATGTATTCCCAGTGTGTTGAGAAAAGTGTCCTTTTTAAAAGCATTAAAAAACACGCAGTGTTGAACACATTCTTTTTTCTCTGGGTCAGTGTTTTTAATGACCACGTAAATTCGCTTGTATGTTGCCCTAAATATTAATATTTCCAATGTTTAAACCATACTAAGATTTGGTATATTGTCAATCAAGAGGTGCATTGAACGATGAAAAAAAAAATCCAATTCGTATCTTATGCTAAAGCATAACAGAGGGGGAAGCGAGGTTTGGCGCTATCGATATACCTAATCTCGGAGAATTTGCATTGCACATATTTATTCGTCGTACAAAAATAAATCGTGTGAGTGACGTGTGTAATTTGCGTGCGTGTGTATGTAGGTGTGTATGCGTGCTTCAGTGTGTGTATGTAAGTGTGTGTGTGTGTGTGTGTTCGTGTCGTGTTTAGAGAAGACGAAAAAATCCCGAGTTCGTCTGATAAATTAAGGCACAGGGGAATTAATCCGCCAGAAATATTAAACAAAGAGGCGAGCATAGAAATAGGAAACTACAGATTGGAAAAAGAAAAAAAAATACGTCTGTTTGCTAAGAGGAAAGGAGGGGTGTGTGATAATATTATGCATTGTGCAATATGTAAAAAAAAAAAAAAAATATTGGTTGGGGAATAGATCTGTCACCGAATAAAGAATTATTGCATTGTTAAAATATGCTTTACTTTGTCCATGTTGGGCAAGAGGTAGTTTATATTTGAAATACTGATTAGACGTAATAATATAATTACCAGTTTTAGAATAATTACCCGATTTACTACTTTTGTCATTATTCATATTGTTTTAGAGTTGATGAAATATCTGCGTTATTGTGTATCATAATTAACATAATTGGGGTGTTGTTATTTCCATCGCAATTGAATCGTATTTATTGTTTTGATTGTTAATTGTTTGATTTTTGTTCAGTGATTGCATAAAATCCTGTATCAATACTTACTGCGAAATAAAATAAGTATGTACAAAAAAATCAAATAATGTACTTTTGAACTTTTAAAAACGACACGAAGTTTAAGGAAAATTAGTTAGTAGTTAGTGAATATAAGGAGATGACTTATAAAAGGTAGAGTTTGGTTTTGGGATAGACAAAATAACTGAATCACGAGTGCAGAGGAATAATTTTTACTTGGGAGTGTGGATAAATTAGTTGACTCCTCTGTAAAAGCATCAAAAAATTTAGGTGGATAAGGGGGGGGGGGGGAGACAACAAACTCAGGGCGAGGGCTAAAAATTATTTTCTCGTGATGGGAAGACAAAAACACACCAGCCTACTCACCTGTTCTGACTGCAGCCCAGGTGGGACCCAGGCGAACTCCTCCAGCGGACACCCACTGTCGTCGTCCGACGTAGAGTTCCGCTTCAGGTCACGTGTTGCCCGGCTGGAGCTCCTGGGACCGACGCCCATCTCCTCCCCGCCGATGGACATGTCGTGGACTTCAGGTGGACACTTGCAGTGGCGGCAGATTTTCCTGCAACAGACGAGAGAAACATTGGATCGTGGCGTTTGTAGGTCTTTATGGGCAGGACAAAATGGAAGGGTATGGTTGAGCTCCTACGCTCCACAAGGAGTTAACAGAATTAAAAGTGGCTTGTAGGTCTTACATGTTAAACATATAGGGTTAACATCACGAAGACACACACTTAGGGAGTTATTAAAAATGTCACAGGAAGAAGTAGAGGCGGCATGTTTATGCCCTTGCTAAAAAATCTGGAATTACCATAGCCCTAACTATAACTAAACAGGACGGCGTAGTCGAGTGGTAGAGCGTTTGGCTGCTAGTCCGAAGGTCTCGAGTTCGGATCTAGGTTCGGACTTGTGACTTTAGGACGTACCTGAGTCCACTCAGCTATGATAGGTACCTGCCATGCTGGGCAAGTAAAGGGGGCTGGGCTTAGTAATTAGCACATCATCCCTTCATATGCTAAGGTCAAGAAACATACGAACTCAGTAGGTCGCTAGGTGTAAATAGGAAACTGACCTTCAGCCCTAACGAAAAATACGTCCCTCCTCCAAACCATAACTCTAACACCAGCCCTAAACCTAATCAGCGTTTTAGGAAAGTATATTAGGCTTTTAAAAATCTACAACTAAAGAGCTGAAATTAATTCATTCGACGAAACGAGGGAGGGGGATGGGGTGAAGCTCTGCCATCAAAATAAACAAAAACAATCAGTCAACAGATTTTTTTCAATAACACGGCTTCATTTCGACAAAAGTTATTTCTTTCTATACAACCTAATTCTGTCAAAGATAATTAAAACACGCCCACACAAACGAGTCAACCTCAGCCATTTTGTTGTGTGAGGGATTAGGCTGAATCCCGAGCTTTACACAATTTTGGTTTACGAATCTTCAATGTTGATATGGTTTGATTTGTTTTTTATGTTGGTTTAACTATTTCAGACAATCTCTCATCTACCTTGTGTGATTGTACTTGGCATAGACCGTGGGAAAGAGGTAATGACATTAGCCAAGGCAGAAATTATCTTCTCTGATGTATGTGGATTCTTTTGTTTGTTTGTATTTGCTATTTATGTTTTTTTGGTGGTAAATCGGTCAATTGCAGACATGCTAAAACACGAATGTGATAGAAATATTGCCGTGTAAACTTCTTTTAATTAAATAATGGAAAATGTTTTAAGTTAAAAAAACGGCTAGTTAGCGCTATTGTGTTTAGTAGCTGCAAACGTAGTGAGATTTGAAAAACTGATTTGAAAATATAAACAAAATGACTCTATGAAAGTTTAAAGCGTGTTAAGTATTTTGTAGGGGATGGAAATTGTGGTAGGGATGTCGGTATCAGCGGCGTCACCGAGGGTGGGGGTGTAGAGAGCAGTCGGCACCTGGGGACACCATTTAGGGCATGACACCATTTTTTTAAAGTCAAATTTTACAGCAAAGCAATGTTTTATCAGGTTAAAATAATACGGTGGTTGGTAACAATGAAAATAAATAACTAAACTGCTGGGTGTGTGAGGGTGAGTGGAGATTATATCCAGATATAGCCCATCAGGTATCCGTATAACTTCAACACTTGAGGCCATACAGAGTATCCATGTCAATTAAAACGCTCATCAAAAAATGCTTAAAAAGCGCATTTTAAAAAGTTAGGCGTTTTTTTTTTTTCATTTTCTGAGAATCCGATATACAGCATAAAGCACTTAACACACTCGATTTAAAAAAAAACAACAATATAAGAAACGAACTAAAATAAAACCATTGTAGAAGATTTAAAGGACTACTTTACCTCCATAAGCAAATAGGGAGAGCGATCTCCAGGTAATCACAATAATACATGATAACCGCCTACACGATTACACTAATTACACGAACAGTTGCTTACATCTCTACTGAATCCCAATGTCCAAACAGTTCAGCTTGCACAATCCATAGCTAAGTCTAACTACACTACATGATCTAAACCAGACATTATTTTAAAGTACGAAAGTACGAAAATAAGACTGGCGCAAGTGAAATAAGTCGCGGTCCACAGACACACATACAGACAAGCGGTACTAAGACTTTCCTTTGCTAGCCTAAAGCTGAAAGCTGGCAGTCTGAATGCGAGTTTACAGACATATATATATATATCTATATATATCTATCTATATATATATATATATATATATATATATATCTATATCTATATCTATATCTATATCTATATATATATATATATATATATATATATATATATATATATATATATATATATATATATATATATATATATATGAACTTATTAAACTTATTAAACCCACCAATAAGGCGAAAGCAGGTAATGTGTCGCGAGTTGCTATGCCATATTGCATCTCATGTCCTATGTAACGTAGAGAAAACCTTTAGACGGCCACCGGAGCCAACAATAAATGCACAGGGTAAGTCATACCAGGCCGAACAAAACACGGCCAAACAGCCAACCGGTTTTTTTTTATTTTAGCATAAAGTCCAGACGGTGTCCTGGCCAACACCGGAAATCGCGTAAACTAACAGCGGGACATGATGGTGGGGGGGGGGGGGGGGGGGAATAGAGATAGGGACCGGCGGCCAATGGTGGTTGGGATCTTTGGACCAACAGGCAAGACTTGATGCTAATCGATGGTCCGGTTCTACAACACTTTGTGGGTGAGGGGGGCAGTGGACCTAGTATGGTACTTGTGATGGTGGGGGCAATGGATGGATTCAGTATGGTACTCATCTATAGAAACAAAGGAATAAAAGTTAAAAACTGAATATTAAATAGCGCCTGGAACAGTAGAAAAGACGCAAGTGGCTTTCCATATTATATATATATATATATATATATATATATATATATATATATATATATATATATATATATATATATATATATATATATATATATATATATATATATATATATATATATACCTATCACAAGGGACTTCCAGAGCAACACTAAAGTGATGGCTTGACAAAACAGTACATGATCTATGGCAGACTGGGAGTTAGCGGTCCAGCAAGGATGACAGATAACTCAGATGACAGATGCAATCTGTTGGATAAGAATCTCGATTCATGGAACGCGGAGCTTCGCCTTTGACCGCCACCATACAAACGCGAGAGAACTCTGACTAAAAAGACATTCGTCAACTTTGTACAGTTTGATACTGTCAAAAACCGTAATTATTATTCTACCCGTTATCGAATCATCATCAGACCAGTGGAAAGAACACTAGTGATCCATAAAACACGTGCTTACACCACTTAAGTAACCACAAACCACACGTGGTGTCCTCCCACACATGTGGCACAAGACACCATTACACATTACAAGACAAGTGTCTCAAAAATCAAACATCGATTATATAACAATTCCACGAGTTTCCAGAATGAAAAAAAAAAACAGCGACTCATTCACAGATCCAGCAATACGACACGAACTACATCTACAGGCTAGAAAAAAAAACCGGCAGGATAAGAGCCCTCGTTCTGCCTCACGCTGACCCTCACCGCGTGCCGTACATGCGGCCGGCAGACGACCGGACGGCTGAAATATGACAAGTTACAACCGCAGGACAATGCCGGCGATTGTGGGGGGTGCACTATACCGGAACAAGAAAAGAGGAGGTGAAGGTCGTAAAAATCATTCGATGATGTAATATGTAAGACATTCTGAATGTAATATGTAAGACATTCTGGGTGTAATATGTAAGACATTCTGGGTGTAATATGTAAGACATTCTGAATGTAATAGGTAAGACATTTTGAATGTAATATATAAGACATTCTGAATGTAATATATAAGACATTCTGAATGTAATATATAAGACATTCTGAATGTAATATATAAGACATTCTGGGTGTAATATGTAAGACATTCTGGATGCAATATGTAAGAGATTATGGATGTAATATGTAAAGATTCTGAATGTAACACATTCTGGATGTAATATTTAAGAAATTCTGAATGTAATATATGACATTCTGGGTGTAATATGTAAGACATTCTGAATGTAATAAGTAAGACATTCTGAATGTAATATATGACATTTTGAATGTAATATATAAGACATTTTGAATGTAATATATAAGACATTCTGAATGTAATATGTAAGACATTCTGAACGTAATATGTGAGACATTCTGATTGTAATATGTAAGATTCTGAATGTAATATGTAAGATTCTGAATGTAATTTCTAAGATTCTGGATTCACGCATAAGGCCATTCGATTATGTAATGTGTAAGACACTCTGAATACATGAATAAGGGCCGGAAGTGGTGAGCGATTACACAGCGCACAGCCCAGTCTCGCGGTGGACGAGATATCACGAGAGGCAAGTCTACACAACACGATACAAGGCACGACCGTGTATCGATATCAACCAACCACAGTTAGGATAAAAAAACTTTTTAAAATGTGACAACTTCCGACTGTCACAAGTGGAGGATAAGCCTAGCCTCTGAAGGGACTGACCACGAAGAAGAGAGAATTGTGCGGGTGTGTGTGTGGGGGGGGGGGGGGGGTCTAAAATTCAATTACGGCCAAACGTTTTGAGGACAGAGACGACATGGGCCACAATCCTTAGGGAGACTTTACTTCATTAGACTCCGGTCCCGGTGATTTGAAGGGCTTTTTTTTTCAATTAAAAAACTTTGTGTAAGTGTGAGAAGACAATCTCTAGATTTCAAAACGTAGGTGCTTGTATTATTCATACAGCAGCTGGTCAAATGTAGGCGTATTCTTATTATACAAGATAAAAACTCTAGTGTTTTAGAGGTAGATTTTCCGCTACGAATCATTGTAAAAGTAGGTACCTTACTATTCACAAGTCATAAGGCACCTATGTTACACAGCAGTTCATGTCTTAAAATGTAATTAATGAATATGTAAATGCTGAGATATTTTTGGGCCTGTAGCGATATATCTCTTAACAATTAAAGAACCCTTTAAACCGCCGTAGTAGAGTTCGCTTATTTCAGTTACTTCGGCTTATGAAGGACTAGCTGCCTCAATTTCCCCTAATGCGAATCAGCTACCCATCAGACTAGGGACCATCAACGGACACGACCTCCGGATTCGAACTCGAGATTTTCAGGGTAGCAGTCGTATAGTCTACCATCCGACCACGCCGTCACCTATCATCTCGTAAGATAAATTTTTAATTACTTAACTAACCACCTAAACCAAACATGTATAATAATTTTAAGATGATGATTGTGTGCTTAATTCTTCCTCTAGTGAGAAAACGATGGGAGTCGCTGTACCCAAAAATAGATGCAACAAATTGGGGGATAAGGCCCAAATAGTCACGCTAGAGAGTTGCCCCAACCCACCAACCTTTTGTGGGGGTAATGTGATCACCATCCTGTCACCCCTACTTTAAAATGGAACAATCATACCCTCTCCCTACGTCCTAACTGGATATAGTCCAACTACTCAGGCCATATCTTAACTGCCTAATCGGATTTTCCCGTTTTCTATTTCTAGTTTTCGTATTGTTCTTAGAGTGGCAGACTTCTGAAGGCTGGTGGGGTGAGGGCAAGGAGGCAATCATCACCACTATTACCTCCCCTCATCACAGGCAGCGACCCAACACCTCCCCCGCCCCACCGCAATGCTTCCACCACTTTTAGAAATTGTGACAAAATGGCACGGGAACTGTCACACACCTTTGTCAGCGGGGTGTCACAATTTGAAGAAGACGGGGCCGACCGGGTTTACCCGATTCTAAATTTGATTAGCCCAGCTGTCGATGTGGGATCTTACTCGGGAGAAAGTGGTTTAGGCGCTGTGTATTGGTAATGTTGGTAACTTGGTGGTAATGTGGTGGTAATGTGGTAACGTGGTGGTAATGTGGTAACGTGGTGGTAATGTCGTGGTAACGTAGAGTAACGTGGTGGTAACAGGGCGATAAGACAGGGCGCTAAACACCACACGCCCCAACAGCTAAGCTTGTCAGGCTGTAGTAGTGTTAACGTTTCTAAAAGTATTTCTTTCAGAGAGGTCCCGTTTTTTAGGAGAGAGGATTGTTAAGCCATTCTTAAATTAATTCTTTAAATGAGAACTGAACAACCCTGCACTGTTAAAGGCATTTCTTCACTTAAAAGCAAATTTACTTTCATTAGAAAATTTGATCCGTTTTCAAATGCATTCACCCATCGACGTGATAATTAATAGTAATTTAGAGATATTATGTTATTCTTTTACTCTCTATACCACTAAACTTACTTTCCAGGACATTTTTGCCAACGTTTGTATAAAAAAAACCCTCTAGTTTAACCCGAACTTTAAATGGCCTTGTAGCTCCACCGAAAAAAACAACAACAACGAAAAAGCCTTAATTAAATCATCAATTATTCAAAATGTGAAATGCCACGTTTTGATTGGCCGTCCCATTTTAAAATGTCAACGGCTTGGGGCAAGTTTAGCCTGCAACGTCAGGGTTGTTTTTTAAACGACTTGAAACTTTGCGGATGGAGCAGAAATGGTAGTTGACCGACGTTTGTATTTGAAAGGGTTGATTCATTGAGAAAAACGGGTAATTGGATTTAGTGGGTATGCTAAATAAACAAATAAACACAGGAACAACTACAATTGAAATGAGGGGGGGGGGGTTTACGGTGGGGGGGGGGGGGGGAAATGAGGTATCTAGTTTTAAAATCTGGTCATAACATTTTGTACTTTCAGTGAATGCGTTACCACGGGAATCAAAACAATACATGTGAGTTAATGTTACGTCTGGTGTCTTGTCCATGGGAATACTATAACACTTGGTACTGTGACGAATTGACATTCTATTCTCATACAGAATCACTCAGGGTTGTGGACACGGGGTGTTGGGTTATTATACTTCCCAATGTTAGGACCTAACGTTCTATCTTAATGGGAAATAGCTAGTGTGCAAGGTGTTTTTACGTGCTTGGTATTCTCAAAGTCTTATACAAGACTATATGTATTTTACAAATTCTCAAAGTATTCTCAAAGTCTTATACAAGGATATATGTATTTTATGCCCGACAGGTTCAAAACTACTGCGCAGCTTAGAGGGAACATTGGTTAGGACTAGGGCATATGCCACAAGCTGCAGGCAAAGAATAAATACAATGCAGCCCTGTCGGAAAACGTAGAAAGACAGTGATAAAGACACATAGGATCATCGTGTCTGTGGTGTTATTTTGTGGGGTAAACTGTACACTTTGCAGACGAAGATCTTGTGTCGAATATTCAAAAAGAGAAAATTCAATACAGCCCTGTTGTAATACGTAGAAGAACAGTGATAAGGACACATAGCATCATCGTGTTTGTTACGTTATTTTGTGGGGTAAACTCTACAGTTGCTTCCAGACGGAGATCTTGTGTCGAATATTCGGTCGTTAACTGATATTGATCCGGGCATGGGAAAAAAACGCGCGATTTCAGAACAATTGTTGGCAGACGATCTTATAAATGAACATGTGAAAACAGATAATGGGAGGACGCGGCGAGGGGACTGTAATTAGGTTTTTTTGAGACAAGGCTTGCCTTCCCTAAATGGACGGTCATCATCGGATTAAATGACCGACCGTCGAGTAATTAGATGACCTGGAAGAAAGTGGCGTAATCGTGGGATGGGGAGTGGAGAGGGAGGTTCACGTGACCGGAAGTCGCGTGACGGAGTGACCGGAAGGGGAATGATTAGCCGCTGAGCTCAATGGATGGATGCTACGTGTTTTTGTATCGGTGGAATCGGGATAATTACACGGTGGTTAACTCAATCGTACACTTCAATGGCGCAACAATTGGTTCGTCCACTTTACTGAAAGCAGACCCAAAAAAAAACCGTTTGTAATTAACTCATTTTTAACGATAATGCTAAATTCTATCCCACATATAAAAACCGAGGTTACTACGTGCATTTAGATTTGCCGGAATATACTCTTTTTAAAAAAAAAAAAGGTTCACAATAGTGTACACGTCACCCATGTATTTAACAGAGTATATAAAGCCATTCGCTGAAAATAATCAACGCCACACAAAAGATGATTACTGGGCTGTAAGAAGGCTTTAATTAAGCTGCACGCGAAAAACAACTTCAACTAAAATAAATCACCCCCCTCTCTTCCTTTTATCAATACGGCCTGCGGGCCGTTTTTATTTATTTATTTTTTGCAGCAATTTTAACCGAACAAACAGCTCTAGGGAAGTGTGGTGTAAAAATTTTCACAGCTTCGTCGCTTGCCTCAGAGGAGACGACTAGAACCAAGAATCAACATGTTCCTAGAATAGCCTGGGTCAGGCCGACCTCGCATTAAGTCTCCTAATGCGTTTGGATTGCAGAACATGGTTAATTGAAATGTGATGCGCGCCATGCGGGGCGTGGTGCGCAAGGACGCATGCTATAAATAATTCATAGGGCCAGGAATCAACAAGGTGATCTGTTGCTCGTAAATCTTAGGACCGAGCGGACACACAAGCCTCTACACGTGAATGGACGCGCGCACCTCCCGGGAGGTGGGAAGGAAGGGGTCGAATTTTGTTTTATTCATTTGTTGTCATAAACAAAAGCTTAAGAGAGATCGGGTTAAATTAAGAAAATCCATCACGACATTACAGTATTGTACCGATGTATTTTTTTGTTGTAAAACTGATATCGATATGAAGGGACTGTTTGGCGGTTGTTGGTAGGAACTAGGACAAGGTAGAAATATAAAAGGCAAATTAAATTTTGATACAACCTCGTAAGTACTGGAAAAAAAATTAACATTACTTTATTAGTATTTGAAATATATATTACAAGACCAGGGCCTACATTCACCGAAATATTTTAAGGATTACAGATACCTCTTTACATTTTGGTTTTCCCTAACTAAACACGAAGTTCACCACAAGGAATCTGCGCATGCGCAAAGAACTTTGTGACGTGGCTACGCGAACGAGATCTTGTATTTATTTATTTTTAACCACATTCCACCACAACTGTTCTCAATAATTAAGAATCCACCTTGACGACATCTAAAATCTTTAACCTTGTTTTCTGGTATGTGCAAACGACTTTGAAAATTTTGAAAAAAAAAAACCCGGCCAACTCTCAACACAAAACGACAGACGCTAAGCACGGGGTGAGGAGGTCTTCATTTAAAGTGACGTGCAAACACCTTTTGTTACTTTGAGAGACGCAGACACCGTGTGTTTACCTTCAGAGTTGGATGATCTAATCACGGTGAGCTGGTGAATACTGGGGATGATCTAATCAAAGTGAGGTGGGTGAACAGGGAAGTGGGGGGGGGGGGGGGACGACTTCACCAACTGCCCGTTCAAATCAGATCACTCTCCCCACCCTTTCAGTCAAACTGACGTCCGTGTGTGTTTGTTTTGCCAACAGTTAAATAAATAAGATTGTGGGGCTTTTAAGCTTGGAGGATAGGTGTAATAGGCGGTAGTTATTTTACTTTCAACGATCGGCTACTTGATTTGGTTATATGACTAGGAAGGGGGGGGGGGGGGGATTGGAGACGATTACACAAGTTACAAATTGGCGAATATTTAATGAGACGACAAGCTTAATAGGTGTAATTGAAATACCCTTTAGTACACTAATAAAATTTTGAATTTGTTTATTTTAGTATTTTTAAAACTAATCACAGTAATAAAATTTTGAATGCTAGTTTAACTAAGATCGAATGAGCCTCTTCCCCCGCCCCCCCCCCCCCCCCCAATTTTAAGAAAATAGACGCACCATAAACATAAAGGAAACGTGATGGCGAGAAAGAGACGAGATAACAATAGGGTAGTAGTGTACCAGGTCTAAAATCTCCACTTCACAAAGGGGGTAGATATAGAGCGGATGTTAGTCTGGACAATTGGTGGTCATCCATGGTGGGTTAAGGACGGTGGGTAGGGTGGTCTAACGTGCGGGTGGGGGTGATCTAATATGTATTTGTTAGGGGATGGATCCAATAAGATATATTGAATATGGAGTGGGAAGAGGAGAAGAATATATTATTGTGTAAAGGGGTTGGGTGGGGGACAAAAGTCAACTTAAACTCTATATATACTATAAGTATAATTTTTAATAAAATCAGCAACTGTGAGGACTGGTGCAGTGACCATCTTCAGCTCATAATTGAACTATTAACTTTAAAAACACTTTTTTTTAAACTCACCAACTTTTAACATATTTTTTTTTCAAAAAGCCTTTTTTAATGAATCAGCATGTTTTTCGGTGCAGATATTTATCCGGTAATTCTTTCATAAAACGCCTCACACGCCAAAGCGTCTCAGTGTGGATTAAGTTTCCGTTCTTTTTTAAAAAATATTTTGTTTAAATCCGAGTTTAAAAAAAAAATAATCGAGATTTGACGCAATAGCCTGGAGGAGAGAAAAAAAAAGGCCGATTCTAGTCGGAATAAGATACGCATGCGATACGCATGCGCAATGGAGAGAAAACTACGACTTAGCGGCGATGTTTTCGATGGTACTCTGCGCATGCGTGTGTTTACAACCGCAGAACCCTAATACCAACCCCTAATCCTATCCTTAACCCTATCCCTAATCCTATCCCTAACCCTAGCCCTAATCCTATCCCTAACCCTAGCCATAATCCTATCCCTAACCCCAGTGGCGTAGCGAGAATCGGGTGTCACCCGGTGCGGCACTTAATGGTGTCACCCCCCCCCCCCCCAGAGGCATAGAGGACCCTTCCCAGGGACAAACTTTCAAATTTTCGATTTGCACCCCCCCCCTCAAACTTTCGATTTGCACCCCCCCCCCCCTCGAGTTTTCGATTTGCAACCCCCCCTCAAACTTTCGATTTGCACACCCCACTCAAGTTTTCGATTTGCACCCCCCCCCCTCAAACTTTCCATTTGCACCCCCCCCCCCTCGAGTTTTCGATTTCCAACCCCCCTCAAACTTTCGATTTGCACCCCCCCCTCAAGTTTTCGATTTGCACCCCCCTCAAACTTTCCATTTGCACCCCCCCTCGAGTTTTCGATTTCCACCCCCCCCCCTCAAACTTTCGATTTGCACCCCCCCCCCCCTCGAGTTTTCGATTTGCACCCCCCCCCCCTCAAACTTTCGATTTGCACCCCCCCCCCCCTCAAGTTTTCGATTTGCACCCCCCCCCCTCGAGTTTTTCTCAATATATTTTGCTATTTTTTGCCTTGGTGTCACCCCCCTAAATGGTGTCACCCGGTGCGGTCCGCACCCCCCCGCCCCCCCCCTCGCTACGCCCCTGCCTAACCCTATCCCTAATCCTACCCCTAACCCTCATTCTAGCCCTAACCCTAGCCATAGGTCACTGCGCATGCGCAGAACTATCTTTTGCCGAAAAATCTTATTCCGAGTAGACACTTCGAAAAAAAAATCCAATTTTGCAATGTATGCAAGGTATGACAGAAGAACGGGAGTGACAATGAAAAGACTGCTCATGAACAGGGGAGAGCACTGGTTGGAACCAGGAGGCATAACTCTGGAATTGATGTGTCGGAATTCTGGGCCACACAGAAATGGCTAGGTAAACTTAGGAAATTTCTTCTGCCAAATTGTTTAGTCTTCTTCCTAAATTGTTTAACGTTTTATTTCAGCATTTTTTTTTTTCAATTTTCAATCAAATTATTACCCCACAACGAGTTAAATTCTTAAAATAACATTCAAGCTGAATTTTTTTTTCACAGAAAAAAAAAATTACTTACTTAGCATAGAATGCAATCAATTCTGATGTTCCTATAAACTACCATAGCTTGTTAATCTATAGATAGGCTACGCTCAACCTTTATCCAAACCCTAAACAAAGCAACCCACGTCCATGAGTGATTTGCTGCGTTGTTACCTGTGACGTAGTAGACGCCATCATTAATGTATGCATGTCCTTGATTAGTGCTGTTACACGCTCGAGCTAGTCACGCACCAGCGGCCACAGGCCACGGCCGTGACTGGGGTGTCACGTGAACGTGAAAAGTCACGGGTACGTGTTGACAGGCGGTGTGAGAACCACTGACTCAATGTCGTGGCGTCATCATGCTATCAGCGAACGTACGCCATAATTTTTCTCAGCGTAGGTTATGCTTAAGCGTATTTTAGGGTACGGTATATTACATATTGTTTAAGCGTATGATATATCACAGCGTATTTGAGCGTATCTTACAGCTTATTTCAACGTACTGTATGCTACAACTTATTTCAGCGTACGGTATTTTTCAGCTTATTACAACGTACGTACCCTGCAGCTTATTTCAGCGTTAGGAACGCTGTGGTTTTGCTCAGCACATAGTAAGTATACACTAGGCACGAGCGGAGTTTTAACACCAACACGCTGAGTGTCTGCCATACTACGTGTGGACATGTGTCATGGACGTGAGGTGTGTGTGATGGTGTGTGTGTGTAGTATGTTGTGTCATGAACGTTAGGTGTGTGTGATGGTGTGTGTGTGTGTGTGATGGTGTGCTGTGTCATGGACGTGAGGTGTGTGTGTGTGTGATGGTGTGCTGTTGCTCTGTGAGGTGGGGCACTTGACTGGTTGAAAATGTAACAGGCCTATAACAGCAGTAAGCCTATCTCAGCCCAATACGTCCGGTAACAGATTGTACTTGATAGTACTACGACTGTTTGGTAAATTTGAAACAATAAGGAATAGGCTACTCTTTGGGAATTAATGGAATACAAGAAACATGTATCAGAATGTAGTAGAAGCAAAACGTTTTGAGAAAAAAGTAAATGGAAGTAACACTATTTGGGAATTTTCGGAATAAAAGTACCACTATTTAAGAATGTAACTTGTAGAAGGAACACTATTAGGGAATTAGGTTACTAGAAATAACACCACTTGAGAATTTTAGTTATAGTTTTCGTTTTTTAAAACATAGTGAATAAGGCGAGTTATACAAATAGCCTAAATAAAAATAAGCACTGCTTCAAAATATATTTTTTGTGTTTTCCTATTCTGTCAGTTACATCCACAGAAACAAAACAAAAACATCGAACTATTTAACATCCGTCTCTCACAGTAGGAATAAATATCTCTAGGCCTAACCATTATAGTCGACACTCACTTCATTACAAGGTTAAAGTATTAATTTTTTTATCGTCACCCTAGCAAGCGTGTTTTTCCCTTAAGTTGATGAACGATTCTAATAAATGAAGAAATGGTTATCAAATGCTACTATTATGAAAAATAAAACAGGATTCTAGTATGTTATTTGCAAATAATCTAGTAGTTTATATCATGTTTTTACGTTGTTAAATGAAATAGATCTAGGTCTAGGGCCTATATTAATTTTTATTTTAAGTGTAAAATTAACAGCAAGAACAGCAGGTAATTATTTAGCGACACATTATCAATAGATAGGTGGTATTTTTAAAATCATGCCAGTGCCTAGAATAGATTCGTGCTCAAAATAAAGTCATCAACACCTACCTTTTGTTTTCCGGTTTATCAAAAATCCATCCCAAAACAATCGCTCTAATCCAATCGGTAATCGAATTTATGTCCAACTCAGGTAGTAAATCTGGTATATCGATCCGAGGGAATCAAAACGAGGCGATGAACACAAAGAACAGTTTTATAAAGTTGAACACGAGGCACACATCAACCACCTAACCACGTAGTTACAACCCATTGTCGAACACATCGTAGGTGCCTGCAGATTTAATGAGCGTCCTACAGCGGTGGTGGTGGTGGTGGCACAACTAGAGCCGGTGGTAATTAACTTGCAACACGCGAAAGGGGGGAGAAAACTTGTACGAGATTAACGCCCTTGCAACCACTGGAGCCACAAAGCGTTTCAAAACAGGCGAGGACACGGTTGAGGGCCTTAGAACATACACGTACACACATACATACGCGCTTATATACATACACACACGGGCAAGTAGGTGCAGCGGGGGGAAGAGGGGGGGGGGGGGTGGAATGTAAACGGGTGGTTACCCAAAGACAGGTGATGCCCATCTCAGCCCGTACTGTTGACTGTCTGACTACCGTGGTGTTTGAGCAGGGATGAGGGAGTGAGCTTAGTACCTAGCTGCATTGAATAGGGCCTGATCCCTACCGTGATCCCTGAATGGGGTTGGATCCCAGTCATCTTCCTTCTAGACCCGTGTCCTGCATAGGGTCTGAATCTTATTATGATCATCCTTTTCCTACTCCCTAAATAGGGCACGATCCCTGTCGTTCCTAAACAAGACTAGATCCCATTCATGATATGATCTCTCTAATGTTCCCTCTAGACTTGTTCCCTGTATGCTTATGATTCTTATTATGATCATCGTTTTAAACTCCCTCACCAGGGGCGGATCCCTGAATAGGGTCGGGTCCCTGTCATAATCCCTGAAAAAGGAACTGATCCCTAGCATTATCCTCCTTCTCCTGCTCGCTTAATAGGACTGATCCCTGTCATGATCCCAGAATAGGACTTGATCTCTAAATAATAGCTGATCCCTGACTAAGGCCTACATAAGTAGTACATTGAAATATGTTTTTATGTATCAAAACATAAACCACAGTCATCACTATATGTGCAAATTCGTTATGTCTCTACCAATATACTAATCAAAACTTAGCAGTAGACCTATAACTTTTTCCAAGACAAGCCATCCATTGCACTATAGGCTCATAACGTAAGGTTGGTCATCGATCTATATTATTAGTACAATGGTCAGTCACAACTTGAGGATACTTTAGTGAAGGTCAATCTTCAAACCAGTCACTGACACAACATGCAAAAAAATCCCTCTATCTGATAAGTAATACTTCAATCCTTCTATCGGGTAACTAATACTTCATTCCTTCTATCGGGTAACTAAAACTTCAGTCCTTCTATTGGAAAACTAAAACTATAATCTCTCAATTGGGAAACTAAAACTTTAATCCCTCTATCGGGTAACTAAAACTTCAATCCCTCAATTGGGAAACTAAAACTTGAATCCCTCTATCGGGTAACTAAAACTTGAATCCCTCTATCGGGAAACTAAAACTTTAATCCCTCTATCGGGTAACTAAAACTTCAATCCCTCAATTGGGAAACTAAAACTTCAATCCCTCAATTGGGAAACTAAAACTTGAATCCCTCTATCGGGTAACTAAAACTTGAATCCCTCTATCGGGAAACTAAAACTTTAATCCCTCTATCGGGTAACTAAAACTTGAATCCCCCTATTGAGGTAATTAAGAGATGGTGAATTAGCCAACTATAGCTGGAAAATTAAAAAAACTTCAGTTTATTTTTTTTTTAAAACCCTAACAAATTCTATTGTAGAAAAATTTACTGTTAAATACTAATAGCTAAACATTTTTGTGTATAATAAAGACGCAAAGATCTTCCAATACTCGGTCTTCACAGGGGGTGGGGGGAGGGGGGGGGGTGTGAACTGAAATACACGAAATATAATTTCCCTGGAATGCTAGCAGCTATGTTGTGATTTTGTTCAGTGTTCTCGTTACATCTTCAACCAGATCATTTCACCTAAACAGATGAGGTGGGGGAAAAAACCTAAACCAAACAACAATCGCTCGAGTTAAGCCAAAATCAATGAAGAGCCGAATCCACGTGGCTAATTAACCTGGCGAGGGCTGTTGTGTTTAGACGTTCTTTAACTGCCTCACGAGAGTGAGTACACAAACAGAGCACGCGCAGTTATCTCTGAGTAATCTGCCAGTAGTAAAGAAGTTTCGAGATGTTTCTGAAGAGTGATATGACGGAAATTAGTTCAATGCTTTCAGTTTTTTTTCTTTGTTATTTATTAACACGAGTTATTTCTGGTTAATTGGCAAATAAATTAAGCAATATCTAATTACAACAAAATACTGTTTTTTTTCTTGTGTAAACAATCGCAATACTTGCTAAAATTGTATTTTTGATGAAGGTATTAGAATTATTTTTGTTGTATGTTTCAATTTTAGTTTGTTTTGTTGTTTTTTTTTTTAACTTCGCTACTTGGTTATACAAATATAATTTAAGCCGTTCTTTGACAAACCCACCAAATACAACTCATGCAATTAGGTGGGTTTTAGCGTTACCTGATCAGGATATAAATATAAAAACAACACATCATCTTTTGAAAATAATATTCAATTAAAACCTTTGCTCAACAGGTAAAAAGCAGAGAAATTCTCCAGGTAACTCAGAATAACTAATTACCGTGAGCAATTAAAAAAAGCAATAGAAGAAATATGTAAACAAATGAGGAAATTTCGCGGGTGTCTTCCTTTCCGCAAGCGAATCGCGCCATGATACATTGCTACGTACCGAATGCCATTGTCTAATTTGAATAAAATTGACTGCATTGACACAGATGCGAGTGCGATCTACATGTTTACATGCTTGATTTTTGTTGCAAAATTTTTATGCACTTAATTTGTGTTCATACTTGTTCATGCATCTGATTTAGTGTGCCTTTAAGAAACTTGATCGTATTTGTGAAACGCATAAATAGTATTTTCTTTGTGCAACACTTGATTTGTGTGCGTGTCCGTGTAACATTTGATTTGTGTGCGTGTCCGTGTAACACTTGATTTGTGTGCGTGTTTTTGTAACACTTGATTTGTGTGGACGTTCTTGTAACACTTGATCTGTGTGCGTGTTCGTGTAACACTTGATTTAGTGTCCAGCGGCGATGAGCACGTTGAGTTACTTAATGCACGTTGTCAAGCGGTGCCGACCTGGTCGTGTGGGTGGAGGGTCCGCCCCTGGAGCTGGCTAAAACAGCGATGTGTGGCTGATTAGGCACGAACCGCCGCGGCAAGAGCGGAAACTTCTGCTGGACAGATGGCTGGGAGGGGGTCCCTCATTAATCTAGTGCCCTCGATAGCATTACTGCCCCCACCCCCCCTAACATTACACGAGTGCTTACGCAACCCCTACCCCCTTCAGATTACACTAGTGCCTTTCAACTCATCCCCCCCCCCCATACATTGGTACATTTCCCTAAAAGTACACTATCGCCTGCCCCAACCACCTCTTTATTATAGTGTATATCCCCACCTCCCCCCCCCCCCCCATTAAACTAGTGTCGCTCCAAACCCTCCCTCCCCCCCCCCCCACACGTTAAACTAGTCATTTCCACCCTCCCCCACCACACTAGTTCCATCTTCCACCACCACACCAATACCTCCCCCACACACATTACATATGTAATCTCCCACTATCACCCCTTCCTTACACTGTTGCCTCCTCCATACACGAGTCCACCCCACCCCCATTACACCGCTTACCGTGCTCAAATCAACAGCAACCATCACGGACCAAGTGCCCAAATTACATTCACGTGTTATCTGCCGAAGGTCGTCTCTTCCTGGTAAAAATAAAGGTCGAGATCTTGGCAAAAAAAAATATTGTTCTCATAATGGAAACAAAATAGAATGCCCTGCGGCTAGAGCTGTCTTTGACCTATTGACCTCCGGTAATGAACAGCTCAAAGGCCGGATCACGGATCTGAATGTTCAGATAACCGGCAAGATGAACCGGAATTTAATGACTCGTTACTTAAAGAAAGTAAATTACTTTTCAAAGAATTTAGTTCTTAAAAATCAAAATATTTCAAGAAATTTACGTTACTTCCTATGTAGTTCCATTTGAATGAAAATTTATTTATAACGTTCAAAACGTTATTTAGTTTAGTCAATTGTTTCGTTCCGCAGGCCGGAAATAGTCAAACGAAATTGCTACAGTGCTTAACAATGCAGCAGCACAAAAACGAGATTTGCGACCGCGCCGTTCTGCCCAAGTTTCAGCACGTTCAGTATAAACAAACACGAGGGATGTGTACTATGGTGACTGTGTGTTGGGGGTGCGGAAGGTGGCTGACGAGAGTACTAGGGGGGGGGGATGACGGCGGAGACAAAAGTTACGATACGTCTCTGTATTTATTACAGTTATAAAACATGTTTGATGTATCGGCCGTCAGACGGAGGTATGTTAATGAACGCGGCTGTTGTCTCGTCGGCCAGATTTTCGTGGGGGCATCCTTCATAATTATTGTGACATCGCGTTATCTCATACACGGAAGATATTAAAACTTGCAGTCGGGGTCGTACACTCAGGGGTTTTATTTAAGTTTTTAAAAAATAACTTGTTGAGGGGATGTATAATAGTGGGGGAAGGGGGATAGTTCAATAATAATAATAACGAAAACTTGATTTTAAAAAATATTAAACTATCATTTTTAAGACGTTTCAGCTTAGCAAGCAGATTTTTTTGATAAAAGAACAAATGGATTAAACCATTATTAATTAAAGGTTATCGCCCTTTAAAGCCAGCCACCGATTTGCGGTGAAGGTTGTCTTTCATTGGCGTTAAGATAAAAATAAAAAAGGGAGATTTTAATGAAAAAGATAAGACAGCTTGCTCTGACAGGGGTCGCTAGATGTCGCCGCTTGCTGGGGGACGCGGGAAACGACTACTCAGCTGTATCGATACGCATACAGAACCGAGGAAATAAGTACTCAGATGTATCGATACATATACAGAACCCAAGAAATCAGTACTCAGATGTATCGATACATATACAGAACCCAGGAAATAAGTACTCAGATGTATCGAAACACATACAGGACACAGGAAACGACTACTCAAATGTATCGATACACTTAAAGAATCCAGGAAACTACTAGGATGTATCGATACACATTAAAAAAATGACAACGTGAACGATAAACGCACAAGTGATAGACAAACCGAAAGGGCAAATTTACCGTAACAAAACATTTCTTTTTTTTATTACACGATGATGCTACTTGTTCATTCTTTAAAATTCCTAAAAGTTCAATTCTTGTCTCATCTATTTTAATAGAATTTTTTTTTTTTATTTTACTCGCTATAAATTTGTACTTAATAGCCTACAATACAATATTCACACTCAGTTTTTTTTCTTAAGGAAGTGACACAAATAATCTGTAGATAACCAGAGATTTACATTACTCTCTCAACTCTACACAACCTTGCCCTGAGCTGTAGGTCCCATCACCACAGCCAAACAGACGACATAGCGCCATCAGTTCTACATCTACCCGGATACGTAGCAGCCCATGCATAACGTCCGTCAATTACACCCACAAAAAAAGCCCTAAGGATTTGTTCTTTGTTTAGAAAAAAAAAAAAACCTCACTATTTGACGTTCTAGCTAAGTTTAAAATGCGCAGCACGACGAAAGGAGAAAAAAATGGAGAGGGTGGGGGTGGATTAACATATACGTCATTGTGATAAGCCAATACGGCAACATTCCTTGACAGGATGTTGTCAGATTTTTTGACGTAAAAAAATGTTTGACATAAAATGAATGCTGTGTTTTTAAGCTTAATAAAATGTCACTGGAATCGTTGTCGGATGACTTTGCTTATAGTACAAGGTAGGGTCTCACAACGATGCGCCATCTACTACATTGTTTACTACTTTATGAATTACGTTATGTATAATGTTGTGTATACTGTTTTGTATTTCGATATGCAGATAAGTTGCTTCTGTACAGAACGATATAATCATATAAGAAATAAATTCTGAGTATGCTTATATAAAGTGGTTTTGTATGCGTTGGGATGTTTTTAAATACACTCGGGCGTCCGACCCGTATAGGTCAGTATTCGACAGTTCAACACTTTTTTTATATTTTTTTTATAATGTCGGCCTAACGAGCACACTAAACAGGTAGTCTGTTAGATTTCTAAGATATTTTTTCATGAATGAAAGAAACCTGCCTCAAAACATACAAAAGCTAAGTAAAGTCTATTATTTTAAAGAATAAGAAATAACAGATTTTTTTTTTGGGGGGGGGGGGGCGCTTTAAAATAAATTTCAATTTTAAAACTGTAAAAAATCTTTTCAGCTCAAAACAAAAATGCGACTGTACTACATAGCCTTGACCCGTCTTCGGAAATTTTTTTCTTATCTTCAGATGCACCCAATCGCAATGTAATTTTTAATATATTTTTTACGTGCGCATAAGGGGCAGACGACAATCTACTCGTGATGTTTTCTAACGCAACAGGTTGCCTCCCTGGGGAAGTTGTTTTTATTTCAAGTTGTAAATAGAAAGAAGATAATTAAAATTTTTTAAAATTAAAACAACGAAGCAAATTAAATTACAGGGGCCGATCCTATTAAAGCAATCGGTCTAGAATGTCTAAACAAGACAAGCAAGAGGCGGAAAAAAATATGGAAGAATTAATTTCCAAAATTGAAAAAATAAAAATCTTAAATAAATTCAGTTCTTGGTGCTAAAAAAAATTTGGCGCAGGAAGTTGGGAAATAAAAAAAATATGGAGGTGATTCCGTCAACATGAGACACAACTGTTCAGTTTGTGGATTCCAGCGAATCGGAGAGGGGGGATGGGGATAGATGGTAGGGTGGCGGGGGATGGGAGATAGTTGGGGATAGATTGGGGGGGGGGAGGCTGTGGTCATGAAGGAACCGGTGTTTAGCAGATGGTGACATTTCCATCTACCTGCCAACATGGATCCACCACGTGTTACCTGTCAATGATATACAGACGTGTAGGTGGGGAAGTCACGTGATCATTAAAACAATGGGAGATGGTGTTTTTTAAAATCTGCGATAAGCCTTGTGTATAGTTGTGTAGTTATTAGGTCTAGGCAGGTTGTCATGAGGGGAGAGTTAGAAATGTAATTTTTAATATATATATATATATATATATATATATATATATATATATATATATATATATATATATATATATATATATATATATATATATATATATATATATATATATATATATATATATATATACAAGATTTTTATAAGTTTGAAACGAAAGGTAATTAAAATAAACACGATCGAGTTGTTATAAATTAAATGGAAACAGCTGTCATATTTTAACGGGGGGGGGGAGAATTGGGGTGGGGGGGGGAGGGGGGTGGTGCTTATCTCACAAACACCCTGTTTTAGCCTCCTGCCTACGCCACTGTCTCTGGTCCGCATTAGTTAGTAGATTAAGCTGTAGCCATTAAGCGGCTTAAAATATGTAACGTGGGTATAAAAATTGCAATTTGTTGACGAGATCATTCCGTTGTAATAAAAAAGGAAATTGAAATGTAACGTCCGGACATTTTTTTTTTAAACTTCGGTTTTAATGGTTAAATGTAATAATTTTCTCTAAGCATAACAAGAAAACTCTTCGAAATGTATTCATTAGACGGTATAACAACGATAAAATATTACGTGAGATTTACTTGGAAGGTTAAGTGTTAATATGTAAGAAGACGATTCCTAGTGTATCGATACACAGCTTGAATGTAACCCTAAGTGTAGGCTTCCACGCTACCCCAAAAAAAAAAAAGGTTCTTTCTCCAATAAATACGTCTTTAACCGCGGGTGCGGCTCCAAGTATTGAGGCCCAGACTAAACAACCACAGGACAAAAACAGCTGTTCCATTGTGCCAAAGTGCAGCTATTTTGTGCAGCCATTCAAACAGTTGAGACAACAAATAGCAACCTGTTGCGCCCCCCCCCACCCCCACCCTCCCCACCCCCACAAATCAGCTGGATCTAAGTGGCATCGACAGGATTTGGACCGTGGGTTCACGGTGCTCAGGGTAAGCTCAGATCGGTGATAATAAAAGGGTGAAGATGGGTGAGGGCGTAGTGATGATACGGATTGCAAAGGGGGGCTTTAAACAAAATATTTGTAGGGTAAACACGGTGCACAGCCCCCGGGGGGCGGCGGAGTCACGGTTGGTGTTTGTGTAACGGTCGCGGTTTGGCGGATACAGGGGCGGCAACTGCCATCTCAGTGGATAATTGGCTACCCGGAACTTGTTCGTTCCGCGGTTTTTTTTTTTCCGACGGCCGAGTTTTGAAGTGTTTGCGGTGAGTTAGGGTAGTACTGTAAGTTTGAGGGTAAGGCAGAAATAGTTAAAGATAAGAAAACGTGAGTAGTGTGCGCGTGAAGTGAAAGAACACACATAGGTTGTTAGTGAACACACGGGGTAGAATAAAAAAGGAATACAAGGATAACGACTTGAAAGTTGTTATTGGTATTATATTTTTATGGACATTTTTTTTTAAAATAACAGCGGAACACACACACACACACATATATATTTTTTATATCTATATATACATGTGTGTGTATAATATTAAAGAGTCTTGCTAATATTGAACGCGTGAGGTGAGTATTGTTCGTCTACTTCCGCGTCCAAAAATAGTTCTGTCTTACCTTTCGTCTTCCGTCAGCGGTATTTAAATGGAAGTAAATTATGACCCATAAATTATTATGTCAGACTCTTTTTTACCATTTTTTTTTAAAAAAAAAAAAAAGAAGAAAAGAAAAAAAAACCTCTTAAGAGGCGGTCTTAAATTATTATTATCAAGCTTGTGTGTGTGAAGAATGTGTACCTCGACAACTGCTGATTCAGCTAATGTAGCCTCCACAACAGGTGCACCGGAGCTTTGTTTTTTTTTTAATTGTTTTTTTTTTTTTGCTTTTATATAAACAATAAATGTAAAGGCCTTCGCTGTTTTGCTGTATGTACTTTTAAAACCGTCTGAACGTTTTACCTACAACAAGTTTGTGTTCTCATACTGAGATTGGGTACAAAAAATGACGGTCCATTGATTAGGCTTAGGATTAGTTAATACCTAGGGTGAAGGTTAGAATGCCGGTAAGAGATAGGGTAAAAATCAATGTTTTACGGCGTGTTTTTATTTTTCTAACACTTAACATGAAAATGTTAAAGTGTTAATGTAAGAAATTTCAACAGGCAAATGGCCAGAAGGGACAATGACCCCGCCCCGAAAACGGGCAGTTAAGAAGGAACCATAACAAACAGCAGAGAAGGGACAATGATCCCCTGAAAAAACAGCCGAGAAGGGACAATGACCCCCCCCAAACAAACAGCCGAGAAGGGACAATGACCACCCCCCAGAAAAAAGAGCCGAGAAGGGACAATGACCCCCCCCCCCCCCCTAAAAACCCAAACAGGGGAAGGGTTGACCGAGGTGAGTAGACGATGACTGAACTGTAACGGGCAATCACTCGAGTATAAATAAATGAGTACCTCTAAAAGTTGGCCGCCATTGGGGTGTAATCATCTGCCGGGTCACGTGGTCCGTGACAAGCCTACTCTCGTGTGCTGATTGGATGCGACCTTTGGGTTGGTTTCATTCTTTATGGAAACACGCAGTAAAGACTTGTGTTCACTTCTCTACACATTTTTGCATTGCAGTAACAAGTTTCCAACACTTGCCATCGAATGTTAACTCTTAAAACTTTGATTGGACATGTTATTATACACGTTATGATTTGAGTTTCTTTCAGGCATCTTTATCCCCCTCCCCAACCCCGTCCATAAATGACGTAAAAAAATATTCTATATAGGAAATATATACTTTTATCCCTCCCT